>NC_073249.2:157513787-157816818 GCF_029289425.2 Pan paniscus
ATGTGTTCTATTTATCTGGAATTCCTGGGCTACCTCTGTTGGGCTGGCAGGAATTGATGGAGCACACCAGCTTTTTAACCTTACACTAACTTTTTGGAGTTTAGGCTTCCTGATACTTTAAGTGTGTTGAGTATACTTTCATAAATAGAATTTCAGTCATATTTCTCTCTCTGCCTAATTTGTCCAAAATTTGTAAACTATTTGCGACTATTCTTAATTCATGGCAATATATGTGTTTGCATACAGACAGAACAGGGTTGCAAGGGTTGCTCAGGGAAAGCGAACCCAGAAGCCTGGCATGCCAGCAAAGGGTAAGAATTATTTCTCACCATTCAGACTCTGACACCTCTCTCTGTACAAAATGGTTAAATGAATGGTAAAAGTCACTGTTTATCTCCTCTGTAAAGTTCTGATTAATGCAAAAAAGAATTTTGAGGCTGGTCTTAAGCTGTAGTGAATCTGGTGTGCTTTGTGTGTCTTTCTGTATTATTGTGTCATAAAGAGGGGTATCTTAGGATAAAATGCATACCTAGGACGCCATAGGCCCACTGTTTAAGATGGCCCAGCAAACTGGTCAGCTGTGTCCTTGAGATCTGGACCTTGTAACCATGTGGCTGTGTTTTCTCTTTTCACAATGGCAGCCTGGGTTTAGGGTTCGATTCCTGGCTTAGGGAATAAGTTCTTTATCATCTGTCTGTCTATGTATTTATACATGTTGTTTAAAAAAGCTTTAAGTAATTGGTTTAATAATAAGAAGAACTTCAATTAAATATTTTGTCAGAAAAGTAAAAAGTATAATAGTTTTTATTTAGTTCATGTCACTTAACTAATCTTTGGGAAATAAAGACAGTTTTAAAGATTATTGGTAAAATAAGAATATCTTCAAAAATGTAAATATTTGGTCTAAATTATGTGGGTCAGATACTAGGTTCACTAAATACTTCAAGGTCATAAACTGCTTTTTTATTTTTAAAAATTGTTTTAAGCTATTTTACACCAGAGAAAGAACCAAATGTCATGTATAAAACTACTAACCCAAGTAGGGCAAAAAAAATAATTGAATACCAATAAAATACTTTGCCAGATTTTCATGATAAGCCAACTGATACTGAAATTGTTTATACCATTTGAATGAACTCCACAGTCTAAGTCAAATTATCTATGATAACCCATCAGTTATCAGTGCTATTCACCTAATTTGGAGAAACAACTGGTATGCAAGAGGATATAAGTTGAATGTTAATTAAGCATGCATTCATGGAGAACAAGGATGGCCACCTTGTCATTCCTGAGTCCTTAAAGCTTTTGTAATTAAAAGTTCTGCATTCCATGACTCACCATGGAAAAGATAAAATGATACAAATTGAATATATTGGTGTGGTGGCTAATAAATTGCTAAAACAGTTTGTAACCAATGTTTGGTCCCATATTCCTGGGAAAACAATCAAAGCGTCAGGTACGTTGAGTCACCTGATGGGTGATTTGTACATTTTATAAACAGATTCATTATTTGTCAATTGTTATTTTCAGCGCATGGTTTCTGGTTATATAAAAGCTCTCCTGTTCAAGAAGGCTGATGTTATAACATGAATATGCCATGAATTAAGAATAGTCGCAAATAGTTTACGAATTTTGGACAAATTAGGCAGAGAAAGAAATATGACTCAAATTCTATTTATGAAAGTACACTCAACACACTTAAATAACATATAACTAAGTTATTATGATGCAGTGTATTTTCACCAGGTAAAGAAAGCTTTTTATGGTTCACTGAGGACAATCAACCTATTCACAATCTAGAACCCTAAGATTATATCTTCTGAGAATATCGGAGAAACATTGTCCTTGCCATCCACACTGAAGCAAAACTTTGGAACCTTGAACTTTGGGTTCATAGTGTCACAACTGAGTGGAGTCCCTCCATACTGTTGGAATTGTACACCCATTGGAACCCTTAAGGTAAAGCTAACCAGGGAAGTTTCTTCCCAGAAGCGTGATGTGAATAGTTTTTCTCAAGATCATGGATCAAGACTTCTCTAATATCACAGGACACTTATCTTTAAATATTTTTTCCTTGCTTATTCCTCTATGAGCAATGGAAGTGAAAAAGGGGTCTGTTGTGTACATTTATGGGTATACTTTTATTTATGAAGGATTTTGCAGCCGGCCTTATGTCCTTTTCCCGTGATTTGGAATAAAAGAGGCAATGATTAGAAATGTATCCCTCATAATAGGCTCTATACCAGATTCTCCTATAAAGGCTATGGTTCCACAACAGACTTTAAATTCTCTTGTGAAAGTTATGATAGAATTGGCTGAAAGGAGAAGTATCTGTGCAGCTGCTGGCACTTGTGGCCTATAGAGAAACACATCAAATGAAGATTATAGAGATTCAGTGGTAGGGGATTAATAAAGAGATTGCTTAATTAAGTGAGTAGACTCTTTATCTAGCTCATTCTTAGATGTCTTTGATTTTAGGAGGCTTAGTTTATGGGGACCCTGGGTAAGGAGTGTACCCCAAACTCTTGGTATTATCCTTCTGATAGTCATAATAATAGTCTCCCTGGAGTGCTGTATTCTCTCAAGTGTTTTATATGTTTACATGCAGCCATCTCTAGAATCTCAAATGGTATCTCTTCAACTGACAAGAGCAGAAAGAAATGTGTGACCATGAGGACACTGTAACCTAGGAGTGACATGCTGAGACCAGAAACCCAAAATGATGTTAACTGAGAGTGGCACTAAGGCCCTAAGTTTTGGTCACACTCTCACCTAAGTGAGAACCTTACCAAAAAGGGGGAATTTTTTAAAACAAAATTATGGTAGTTCACTGCTGTGGACTGAGCTTATGCACTAGGTTTCAACAGACCAAACCAAACCAAACCAAAATGAAGTCGCTTGTGCTAACACTTTAAGGAAACACATAGACCCTAGAACAGACCAGGTTTTGTTTTTCTCCTGCAAATCTCTATAACAAATATTCCTGACAGCATAGGTATCCACCCCCTTGAAGTTCCCATTAAATCTTTTAACCAAATTCATTTCCCCTCTCCTAGACACTATCAAGCTTCAGTTGATCATGCCAAAAAGGTTCCAGCCCATTCCACACCTGGCCATCAAGGAGCTACCCTGCCTCCACTAGACAAAGCAGGGCAAGAGTTCCATGATCCCCAAGAAGTAGGGGCTATGCCCCAAGCCAGAATGAAGCAGTTACAGAAGAAAGACCAGTGGTCCCTCTGCCTTCCATAAAGATTTATGGGGATCACATCTTTCAGGGCATAAATCAGGAGAATAGGGCATGGAAGCAGAGAACCTAAGGACTTCCTAGAACTAAATCAAATGGAAACACTTCAGCTATCACAGGAATATCCTCTTTATTTATATAAGGGGTACACCAAATAACCAATGGAAGCCTCTAGAAGATATTTAAACTCCAGAAAATTCTGTAACTGGGCACTTGAACCCCTATGCTCAGGCCTGCCCCCACACTGATTTGGTTGCTTCATTCTTTCCTTGCTTTGTTTGTGCATTTTGTTCAATTCTTTGTTCAAGATGCCAAGAACTTGGCTACCCTTCCACTGGCAACAGTCGGAACAAGGTAAAGACTAATTTTCTGCCACAGTCAGAAGTAGTGTGGTCAGTCTTAGGTTAATATGGCATATGCCACAATTTATGAGCCTTACCTATCTTGTAGCTTTATTAAAAGTGGATTCCATTCCCAAGATCATCCCATGGTTCAAGATGGCTACAGAACTGCAGTAATTACGTCCACATTCCAGAGAAGAGTAGAAAGACAATTCATTTGTTTCTCACTATGCAGCATTTACTTGCTTCTATACTTAGTTACAAGGGAGGCAATACAAAGTAGTATTTATTCCAGTTGGTCTGTGTCCAATTTCATAGTAAAAAGTAACCGTAGTTGAGGAAAGAACAGATACTGGAGAAGAGCTAGCATTTACCCACAATTCTTCCTAAAAAACAACTCCAAGAGTGCCAAGAAATCCTAATAGTTTGTTGTATTTTTACTTTGTTTAATAATAATATTATGTAAAAATATTCAAAAATTAAGATAAAATATTAAGTATTAATTTTGGAAACCAACAAATCTTATAAAAATTTAATACAAAACAAATTATTTCACTGTAGCATGAGCTAGACTTCTGTAACACCATTATGATTATTTTGTACATTAAAATGAAATTAATATATAATTTGAGTCCTTGTTATTCAAAGTCAACAAAATTCAGAAAGAGCTTAGTGAAATGTACCTAAGTACTGGAAACCATATAAAGATAATTTAAAACTAATTTTCACCTTGAAAGATTTACACAGTCATGAACTACATACTGACATTTCAGTCAACAATGGACCGTATACATGACAGTGGTCCCATAAAATTATAATGGAGGGGAAAAATTCCTATTGTCTAATGACATGGTAGGTGTAATGCCATAGCATTGCTCACATTTGTGGTGATTCTGGTGTAAACAAACCTGCTGTTCTTTCAGTCCTATAGAAATTCAGCATATAGATTATGCACGTAATACTGAGGTAGAAGGTGGGACTTGACTGTAGATGTGGGGCTTGGACACTGGACCAAATTGAGGACTAGCTAAACGGTGCAGGGATGGAAGCAGCTTTCCATAAGACATGCCCACCAGTGTGCCATGTCCATTTACCATTGCCATGGCAACACCCAGAAGCTAACACCCCTTTCCATGGCAATGCTCTGACAACCCAAAAGTTACTACCTTTATCCTAGGAATTTTTGCGTAAATTGCCTCTTAATTTGCATATAATTAAAAGTAGGTATAAATATGACTGCAAAATGGCTTTTGAGCTGCTACCCTGGGCACACTACCCATGGGGTAGCCCTGCTTCACAAGGAGCAGTATGTCTACTGCTGCTGTATACTGCTGCTTAAATAAAAGTTGCTGTTGAGCACTACCATCTCTCCCTTGAATTCTTTCCTAGGTGAAGCCAAGAACCCTCCTGGGGTAAGCCCCAATTTGGGGGCTCACCTGCCTGCATCAACACTTCATAATGATAATAAATATGTTACTGGTTTATGCCTTTGCTATACTATACTTGCATCACTTTAGAGTGTACTCCTTCTACTTGTAAAAACAAAACAAAAAAAGGTAGTCATAGCCTCAGGTAGCTCCTTCATGAGGTATTCCACAAGAAGGTATTGCTATTAGGAGATGACAGCTCCATGTGTGTTATTGCCACTGAACATCTTCCAGTGGGACCAGATGTGGAGGTGAAAGACAGTGTTATTGATGGCCTAGGCTAATGTGTGTGTGTTTTAGTTTTTAACAAAGTTTTAAAAAGTAAGAAAAAGAAATTAAAAAATAGAAAAAGTTTATAGAATGATATACATGTTTTTGTACAGCTGTACAATATGTTTGTGTTTTAAGCTGTGTTCATACAAAAGAGTCAAAACTATTTTAACAATTAAAAATTTATAAAGCAAAAAGTTACAGTAAGCTGAGGTTAATTTATTGCTGAAGTAAGAGAATTTTTTAAAAATAAATTTACTGTACTGTAAGAGGAAAGTGTTTATAAAGTCTATAGTAGTGAACAGAAAAGCCCTAGATTTTCACATTCACTCAACACTCACTCACCAACTCATCCAGAGTAATTTTCAGTCCTGCTAGCTCCATTCATGGTCAGTGCCCTATATAAGTATATATATTTTTTTACCTTTTATACTGTATTTTACTGTCTTTTCTATATTTGTATTCATGGATAGCAACCATTCGGTTATAGTTGCCTACAGTATTCACTACAGTAACATTCCATACAGGTTTACAGTCTAGGAGCAATAGGCTATATCATATAGCCCAGGTGAGTCGTAGGGTATACCATCTAGGTTTGTGTAAGTATACACTATGATGTTCACACAAGGAGGAAATCACCTAACAATGCATTTTTCAGATGTATCCCTGTTGTTAAGTGACATATGACTGTAGCTTAGAAGAGAAAAGCAAATGTCCAGATTAATTTAAATGAATATCTATGTAAGATAAATGTCCTACAACTAGTATAATTCTAATGTTGATTTAAAGTGAGGAGGAGATTGCATTTAGTTAGTGAATTAAAAATGCCTCATAGAGTAGATTACGAGCCTAAAAGCATAGGTAAGATTTCTAGGAATAGGAGTGTGTGTGTGTGTGTGTGTGTGTGTGTGTATGCATGTGGGCATGTGTGTGTGTGTGTGTGTGTGTGTGTGTGTAAAATGAGTGAATAACAAGAAAAAGATGGGACTTTTAGGGAAGACCTGATAGTCCAGATTGACTGGTGTGTATGAAAATGGACCTCCTAGTTGTGTACATGATTCAGGATTCATGCATGCATGCTTGCATGCAACAAATGTTTACTGAGTGCTTACTATGGCCAGGTATTATTTGAGACAGTAATGAATATAAAACAAAGTTGCTGTTTTATATGGAATGTGTAGTATAGGAAACACAGCAGAAATAAGCAAAAAATAAATAAGTGAAATAACAGTAGAGACTTATGCTATAAAAAGTAAAATAGGGGCCAGGTACAGTGGCTCATGCCTGTAATCTCAGCTCTTTGGGAAGCCGAGGCGGTGGATTATCTTAGGTCAGGAATTCGAGAGCAGACTGACCAACATGGAGAAACTCCATTTCTAGTAAAAATGCAAAATTAGCCAGGCGTGGTGGCATATGCCTGTAATCTCAGCTACTGGGGAGGCTGAGGCAGGAGAATCGCTTGAACCCAGGAGGCAGAGGTTGCAGTGAGCCGAGATCATGCCACTGCACTCCAGCCTGGGCAACAAGAGCGAAACTCCGTCTCAAGAAAAAAAAAAAGTAAAATAGGATAACGTAATAGTGACAGAGGCTTGGAGGCTTATATTAGAATGATACTTTGAGGAAGTGGCATTTCTGCTAAGTCATGAATGATAAAAAGAAGTGGCTTGTGATGATTAGAGAAAAAGTAATCCAGGCAGAAGGGCAGGAAATAAAACGTCCCCTTAAAAATAAGCTTAGTGTGAATTATTGATTCACAAAGACAATGTGGGCAAATCATAGCGAAGAAAGTATAGAGTGATAGAAGATGAGCTTAAAGTGGTAGGCAAGGGCCAGGATAGGAAGTCTTTTAAATATCATACTAAAGATTAAGTGTCTTATTTTATGACCAATGGGAAGTCACTGGAAGATTTCGAGCCACAGAATAATATGATCTGGTTTATGTTTTTGACCATTACTTTGGATGATGTTTGGAAAATAAATTTTAATGGCACTAGTGGCAGCTTGGGTTTACTGAAGTAACTAAAGGTCAAAATATTTTTCAAAATTTTTAACCTCAATGAGAGTCTAAATCAAGTGTTGGGAAACTTTGGTCTACTCGCCAAATCCAGCCTACAACCAGTTTTGGTAAATAAAGTTTAATGGAACACAGCCATGCTCACTTGTTTGTAGATTGTCTATATCAGATGTCTTTTGTGCTACAGAGGCAGAGTTGAGTCTTTGCAACAGGAATAGTATGGCTTGAAAAGCCTAAAGTATTTACTATTTGATCCTTTGCAGAAAAAGCATACTCACCTTTGGTCTAAATTAAAATGTTGTTATGAGATAAAAAGTAACTCTGAAAAGGAGGCTGGATTTGGCCACAACAGACTTGAAAGAAAGAGATTTAGAGAAGATAAATCGAATGTTCCAAGCTCTCACTGACTGGGAGAAGAATGTTGCCATTGTCGGAAATGATATGAAAAACAAGAAGAGCTGGTTTATAAGAATAGAGAGGAGGAGGTTGAAGATAGTTGACTTTTCATTAGGTAAGGCAAAGGGATTCTATAGATAATTGAAAAATGAGCACTTGAACTTTAACAATAGTTTTTGAGATGGTTTATCATGATCAATATTTTGAGTTAAAATGTACATATGGTAAAATGTAAAAATTGTAAGGGTACGATTTGATATATTTTAGCAAAATTTTGTAACACACACTCAAATCAACATATAAAATTTCATTATTATCTCAGAAAATTCCCTTGTGCTTTCTTCCAACCACTCACTTCATCCAGACCCCAGCCATAGGTTCTCATTTCTATCAACATACATTAATTTTATACTATTCTTGTACTTCATATAGCATAATCCTATGATACATACTCCATGGTGCCTGGCTTCTTCTGTTCAACATAATATTTTTGAGATTTGTCCATTTTGCTGTGTCTATTGGTAGTTCAGTTGTTTTCCTATTGCTGAATTTCTGAGTATGTTTATTCATTATCTCATTAACAGACATTTGCTTTGTTTCCAGTTTTTTATCATTATAAGTAACACTGCTATAAACGTTCTCATATTATGGATAAATATATATGTTTAAACATATAAACATTCATGTAAACTTTCTCTTTTGTGGATATGTTTTCCTTTCTCTTGGGGAAACACCTAGGAGTATATGGAAGTTTTCATTTTCACTGGGTAAATACGTAAGGATATTACTGAATCATAATGTAGGTTGTCTTAACATTTTAATAAACTGCCACTGGGCACGGTGGCTCACATTTGTAATCCCAGCACTTTGGGAGGCCGAGGCGGGTGGATTATCTGAGGTCAGGAGTTCGAGACCAACCTGGCCAACATGGTGAAACCCTGTCTCTACTAAAAATACAAAAAATTTGCCAGGCGTGGTGGCCCATGCCTGTGATCCCAGCTACTTGGGAGGCTGAGGGAGGAGAATTGCTTGAGCCCAGGAGATGGAGGTTGCAGTGAGCTGAGATCACACCATTGCACTCCAGCCTGGCCAACAGAGCGAGACACTGTCTCAAAAAAAAAAAAAAAAAACTGCCAGAGAGTTTTCCAAAGTGATTATATTATTTTACACTTTCTTCCTAATAGACAACAAAGTATAAGATTTCCATTTGCTTCACCTGCTCATCAACATTTAACATTGCCACATTGCCATTTTTTAAATTTTATCCTCTCTAGTGTAAATTGGTATTGCATTGTGATTTAAATTTTCATTTTCTTTATGACTAAATGAGTTGAGTATTTCTACATCTCTTTTTGTGCAATGTTTGTTTAAGACTTACAGTGTTGTTTCCTTTTTACTACTCATCTTCAAAAGTTTTTAATACTAGATGCAAGTCTTTAGTCATATATGTATATTGCAAAATATTATTCCATCTGCAGCTCCTGATTTTACTTGTCTTTTCATGAGCAGTTTTTAATACTGATGATGTATGAGTTATTATCTTTCTTATGTTAGTAATTTCTGTATCCTGTCTAAAACTTGGTACTTACCCTAAGGTCACAAAGATATTCTTCTGCGTTTTCTCTTATAAGCAGTATACATTCACCTTTTACATTTAATTCTATAATCTGTCAAAAATTAAATTTTGGGCTGGGCACAGTGGCTCATACCTGTAATCTCAGCACTTTGGGAGCCAATGCAGGAGGATTACTTAAGCCTAGGAGTCTGAGACCAGCCTGGGCAACATAATACGGTGAGACTCTCACTACAAAAAATACAAAAATTGGCCAGGCATGGTGGCATGCACCTGTAGTCCCAGCTACTCAGAAGGCTGAGGTGGCAGGATCACTTGTGCCCAGCAGGTTGAGGCTGAAGTGAGCCAAGGTTGTGCCACTGCACTCCAGCCTGGGCAACAAAGCAAGATTCCTTCTCTAAAAAAATAATTAATTAAATTAAAGTTTGGATATTATGTGAGTTAGGAGGTCAAGGTTTATTTTTGTCTACTCATTTATTGAGATGCACAATCTGTGAAAAGACTTTCTTTTCCCTGTTCAGTTACCTTGGTGCCTTTGATTAAAATCTATTTCTGAACTACAAATTCTGTTCAATTGGTCTGTTCATATTTTAACAATGTATCTTCCAGTCATTGAATATGATATATCACTACTCAATTAAACCTTCTGTAATTTACCTCAGCAAAGTGTTGTGGTTTAAATGTAGAAGTCCTACATTGTTTTTGTTCAATTTATTTCTAATAGTTTAGGTTTTGGTATTGGAGACATGCTGACCTTATAAAAGATATTCAGAAGTGTTCTTGGGTACTCTACTTTCTAAAATAATTTGTGAAGATGATTATTGTTTTCATCCTTCAGTGTTTCATAGAATTCACAAGAAAATCTTGTGGGCCTGACTGTTACTTTGGGAGGATTTTGATAATGAATTCTTTTAACATATAATTGTTATTTATATTTTCTAGTTTATCATCTTTTTTCAGTTTTTTGAGTCATGTAGTTCAAGGAATTTGTTCAGTTCATCCAAGTCATCAAATTTATTAGCTTTATATTGTCCATAATATTTCCTTTTGATCATTTTAGTATATAGTAAGATCTATAGATTTATCTCATATTTTATTCTAGATATTGGTAATTTATATTTTCTTCCCTTTTGCTCCTTATCATTTTATCTACAGTATTAAAAATTGTATTGATTTTATCAATGGAACAACTTTGCCTTTGCTATTTTCCTCTATTATATGTTTTCCATTTTATTGATTTCTATTCTTAGTCCTATTTTTCATGCTTCTACTTGACTTAAATTTTCCTTGCTTTCCTACCCTCTCATGCTAAAAAATTAAAACATTGAATTTAAATTTTACTTCTTTTCTAACATGAGAAATTAGAACTATAAATTTCCCTTTAAGCACTGCTTTAGCTGTTTCTCACAATGTTTACTATGTTGCTTTTTCATTATAGTTGCTTATTATAAATTCTAATTCCCCTTGTCATTTCTTTATTGAGCCTTGGCTCATGTAGAAGTGTCTTGTTTACTTTTCAAATAACTGGATATTTTCTAGATATCTCAGCTATCCTAATTTATTGATTACCAATTTAATTTTATTCTCTTGTGATCAAAGGACATACTCTAGAAGAATCAATGTTTTGCAACTAATGAGAAGTATTTTGTGACCCAGTAGGTGGTCTACCTTGGTAAATGTTCCATGTACACTTCAGAAAAGACTGGTTTTTGTAGTTCTTGGGTACAGTATTCTACATCAGTTGGATTGAGTTGGTTGATTGTAATCTAGTGTTCTATCAATTGCTGACTGTGCAGTGTTAAAATCTCCAACTATGATTATATATTTGTTTTATTTATCTATTTCTGCCATTTTTGCCTCCTGTATTTTGAAGCCTGACACATATATAATATATGTAATTATATACAATATATACACACATATAGACACACATATGTAGTACACACATGTGTGTGTATATGTGTACACACTGATGTACACTGACACATATGTAATCACTCTGACTTCCTGATGAATTGACGCTTTTGTCATTTTGAAGCAATGTTCATCTCTGATACTACTTGTCTTGAGGTATATTTTGTCTAATATTAATATAGCCATACTTACCTTTTTAAAGTTACTATCTGCATGATATATATTTTCTATATATTTACTTATCTAAAAAGTCATAAAGAATCGACTTTATGTTTGAAGTACATCTCTTGTAGACAGTATGTAGTTGGGATATACATTTCTGTTCAGCTTGAGAATCTCCGGCTTTTAATTAGAGTGCCTAATTCAGCTATATTTCATGTAATCTTTATATTGTTTTAATTTAATTTAAAAATCTTGATAGTTGTATAATTTTTGTTCTATATGGGTCTGTCCCCATTTTCATTTCTTCTTTTTTGTTTTCTGTTCAATTAGATAAATATTTTTGAGTATTCCATTGTTATTATTCTAGTGGGTTTTTTCATTTTAATGTCTACTTTTGTATTCCAATATGCTTCTGTGACTTACAAAGTCTTCCTAGAGTTAGCATTGTGTATTTCACATTAAATTTGAACAAAAATACACCTTACAATTAAATAACTCCATTTTTCCTCTCCTTTCACTGTTATATTGTCATATATTTTACTTCTATAAACATTATAAAGTTTATGAGACAATGCTATTATTTTTTAATTTAAACCATCAATTATCTCTTAAAAAAGTAAAGGAAAAAATGTACAGTAGTCTATTATATTTATCCAGCTATTTATACCTTCTAGTATTCCTTATCCTTGTTTATTAAGGGTTACAGTATGGCCCCTTTAAATTTATATGTTGAAGTTCTAATTCCCAGAACCTCAAAATTTAACATTACTTGAAATAGTCTTTGTGGATTTAATTAATTAAGATGAGGTAAACAGAATGGGCCCTAATCCAATATGACTAATGTCCTATATAAAGAGGAAATTTGGACACAGAGACACCCACAGGGAAAATGACACATGGAGATAAAGGCAGACATCAGGTGACGCTTCAACAACCCCATAAATACTAAAGATTGCCAGTAAAACCCCACAAACTATGAAAGAGGCATGGAATATACTTTCCTTCACAGCCTCCAGAATTAGAAGGAACCAGCCCTGCCAACACCTGGAACTCAGATTCCTAGCCTCCAGAATGGTGAGACAATATATTTTTGTTGTTTAAATCATCCAGTGTGTGGTCCTTTGCCATAATACCTATAGCAAACTAATACATTATTTATAAATCCATGTTTTTATCCAGTATAATGTCCTTTAGCCTTAAAAAATTCTTTAGCATTTATTGTAGTGTTGGTTTACTAAAAATGAAGTCCTTTAGCTTTTGTTTACCTGAAAATGCCCTTATTTTCACTACATGTGGAATTCTTTTGGATGACTTGGTGAATCATGTGTTGTAGAGAGTCTAGATTATGATGTCTTCTTTTAATTGACACTGAATTTCGTTCTGGCAGGTAATTAAGTTACTAGCAAATACTTTTGATCTCATCAACTTTGAGTTTATTCTTTACTGGAAAAGTAATCTATTTTAGTGTTTTACTTCAGTTCTAGGATATGGCTGTTACTCTAGGCTGTTATTTTGATCCCTACTCTTTCTTACTTACTGAATGTCAGAGATTCTTCATTCAGTGAGGTCTCTACCCCACAGCTAGATTAGAACCCCAATGCCTCTCAGCACTGTGTGTCTATTGGCATATCATTCCACGCTCAGACCCACAACACTTGCTTTCTGCAAGGTATTGCAGAATCTTGTCCTGTGATGTGCAGTACCGTCCTTGGCAATAAATTTCATGGCACCCTCTCCTGACTTCTGATAGTTTCTTCCACAGCTACCCTTTGTCTGTTTCTCTGCCCTGGAAATTACAAGTGTTTCAGCAGCTTTAAGCTCCAGTCTCTGCTTCTCACTGTACTCTACTGGGTGTCCACCTTCTGTTGCCATGGTCAGGGGAATGCCTCCATCTAAATGGAAAGGGTTGAACAGGGAGTTCACCAACCCTTGTGTTAACTTCTCTCAAGTATCCGGTCCTGCACTGCAGGTTTTCCAATGCCGAAGTCAGTTGCCTCGTATATTTTGTGTAGTGTTACAGCTGTTTAAAGCAGGATGGCAATTTCAGTCCACTTATTCTATAACTTCCTATGGTGGCTGGAAGCAGAATTTCCAATGATCATTTGTATTTTATGTCCCTAAACGTTGACATTTTAAATTAATTCTCAGAAAGTCTGGGTTAACAGTATAGCCAGAATCTTCTAGCTTCTAAAATGTTAGCTAATTAGAAAATCTAGATGATTTCAAATTTGATTAATTTTTGTCATTAACAGTAAAAGAAAGCTATTGATTTAATTGCTGGACACCTGACGATGGACTTATGTTTTAAAAAATAGATGCTGTGAATGTAAAGTCATACATGAAACTCTAGGTTTTGTTTGATTTAACTAAAGGAGCCATCTAGTTTTCTTATATTAAGCATATTCATCCTGGATTTTGACTGTATGTTTTGTCTGACAATGTTTTTATCAACACATATACAATTTGATACCTACATTTTGTATTAAATTCAAGCTTCCTCCTTTCTTCTCTTTTCAAAATCTTTCAAAATCTCTTTCAATCTAATGTGATCAATTTTACATCTCCCTGTTCCCTAATCCTCTTCATATTTTCTTACTCTGTAATCCTCCCAATACTTTTGTATTTATTTTTCAGAACTGTTTGTAGTCTGCATCTTTGGAATGATGTTCTCCTCTCTGCCTACAAATCTTGTCTCACCAACAACCTGACACATTTTCCTTGCTGACTCAAGATACTCTGAGCTCCCGCTCTGTATTTCTGTGGGTACACCAAGCCCTTTAAAATCAGTTAAAGGCGAGGTTTTTTTACTGTCCCTAATGTCCCAGACTTGACTCATTCCTTCTTTTCTACAGTTGTCTCTGATCTCCTTTTGGGAATATTCCTGACATAAATGAACTAATCCATGAAAGTTTAAGAAAGTCATCTAAGGAAACTGGCCAGTGTTGCAGATTCAAACTAGCTTTCTGACAACTTATCTTACAAATGAATATTTAAAATAAGAAAGTCCAAACTAGAGGAAATAAACAATCTTCTGAAATGGGCCTTACAAATAATAATAGTAATGATAATAATAAAAGACTTATGTTTCCGGTTCCTTTAGGTAGCATTCACGCAGGCATTCAAATTACTGCTGTTAACTTAGGGTACCACATTAATTTTCAAGAATGTTTCATTTATAGCAAGGCAGAAAAAGTTCTGCTTTCTGATAAGTACTTCATATTTTTATTTCAGGTGAGCAGAAATTGAATGGAAATAGAGTTTATAAAAAAATGTAAGCTGAAAATAAGTAAGCTCCTGACATTCAGTAGAAATGGCAGTTTGCAAGGGAGAAGAAAATTTGGCTCATGCCCAGCATCAAATTTAGCTGCAACATTATTGGAGAAGTAATGAAAATTTATCTCCTGAGGTCATGTAATGCCTGTTACTAAAGGAGTTCTCAATTATTTGTGCTGTGGATACATACACACTTGAGACTTCACTGCATACACCAAAAGATACATTGTAATTATGTTCACCTTATTTTCTAAGCCTAACATCATGTCACATGGTTTGGCAACTGTATATAACAGTACAATCAAGATTCTTTTAGAAAATCTAGAATGTTATGATTACCTTATATATAACAGGGATCTGAAAGAGACATCTAACATTAAATGAATATTTACTTTTATACATTAGGCATATCACATTGCCTATTTGTTTCCAACAACATTGTTATTGGTAGATAAGAAATATTGTTTCTTCTTTCTTATTATTATTATACTTTAAGTTCTGGGATACATGTGCAGAATGTGCTGGTTTGTTACATAGGTATATACCTGCCATGGTGGTTTGCTCACCCATCAACCCATCATCTACATTAGGTATTTCTCGTAATGTTATCCCTCCCCTAGCCCCCAACACCCTGGCAGGCCCCAGTGTTTGATGTTCCCCTCCCTGTGTCCATGCTTTCTCATTGTTCAACTCCCACTTATGAGTGAGAACATGTGGTGTTTGGTTTTCTGTTCCTGTGTTAGTTTGCTGAGAATGACGGTTTCCAGCTTCATCCATGTTCTTGCAAAGGACATGAACTCATCATTTTTTATGGCTGCATAGTATTCCACAGTGTATATGTGCCAAATTTTCTTTATCCAGTCTATCATTGATGAGGAATTGGGTTGGTTCCAAGTCTTTGCTATTGTGAACATTGCTGCAATAAACATACGTGTGAATGTGTCTTTATAGTAGAATGAATTATAAGCCTCTGAGTATATACACAGTAATGGGATTGCTGGGTCAAATGGTATTTCTAGTTCTTTATCATTGAGGAATTGCCACATCATCTTCCACAATGGTTGAACTAATTTATACTTCCACTAACAGCGTAAAAACGTTCCTATTTCTCCATATCAGCTCCAGTTTCTGTTGTTTCCTGACTTGTTAAAGATAGCCATTCTAACTGGCATGAGATGGTGTCTCATTGTGTTTTTGATTTGCATTTCTCTAATGACCAGAGATGATGAGCTTTTAATTTCATATAAAACCAAAAAAGAGCCCGTATAGCCAAGACAATCCTAAGCAAAAAAAACAAACCTGGAGGTATCACATTACCTGACTTCAAACTATACTACAAGGCTGCAGTAACCAAAACAGCATGGTACTAGTACCAAAACAGACATATAGACCAATGGAACAGAAAGAGCCCTCAGAAATAATGCCAGACATCTACAACCATCTAATCTTTGACAAACCTGACAAAAACAGCAATGGGGAAAGGATTCCCTATTTAATAAATGGTGTTGGGAAAACTGACTAGCCACATGCAGAAAACTGGAAATGGACCCCTTCCTTACACCTTATACAACAATTAACTCAAGATGGATTAAAGACTTAAACCTAAGACCTAAAACCATAAAAACCCTAGAAGAAAACCTAGGCAATACCATTCAGGACATAGGCATGGGCAAAGTCTTCATGACTAAAACACCAAAAGCAGTAGCAACAAAAGCCAAAATTGACAAATGGGATCTAATTAAACTAGTGAGCTTTTGCACAGCAAAATAAATTATCATCAGAGTGAACAGGCAACCTACAGAATGGGAGAAATTTTTGCAATCTATCTGACAAAGGGTTAATATCCAGAATACACAAAAAACTTGAACAAATTTACAAGAAAAAAACAAACAACCCCATCAAAAAGTGGGCAAAGGATAAGAACAATTTCTTCTTAAATATAAAAACAATTAAGCTATAATAAGTGAAAAGATAAAATATAAATCTATGTCAGTCTGATTCCAAAGCCTATATTTTAAAAACCTATATAACCTAAACTTTCAAAGAAACAAAGTTAATTAGGAAGCCTTTGAGCATTTAGATGAAGAGCATGTAAACTGAAATTAAGGACAGTAATGTGTGAAAAAACAGGTAAGAATAGTAACGAGGAGGCAAGGATTGAAAGACTTTTGGGGCACTATGCTCACTATGTAGCTGATGGGACAATTACAACTCAACCTTAGCATCACACCATGTAACAAACCTGCACGTGTACTCCCTGAATCTAAAATAAAAGTTAAAATTATTAAAAATAGAATATTAATGAAACCTACATTTGTAGAATTTGGGAATATTTTTATGATAGTAGAGGAGAGAGGGAAAATTTACAAAGGACTCTAAGTTAATAGTTCTCAATTCTATGAGACCACTAAACTCCCTTTATATAAAAATATTACTAACAACTTCCCTTTGTTTATCCTGCAAGGTAATTTTTATATACCCAAAACAAAGTGATTAAATTTTTAAAATGTGACATATAAAAGAGAAATGAAAGAAAAATAATTTATAGCAAATACTAAGGTATATAAATCCTCAACATAAGTAACCTGTGAGGAAATAATAAAGTCAATAAGTTTTGAATGAGTAAATAAATGAAAAAGTGATTCTTCAGATCTTTGCATCCACATGAATAATCAGTATAAATTGCAACAGCAGCAAATGCAAACTTATGGCCTGCTTGTGTACTTGCTGACTCAAACACCATGAGCTGTGTTGCCAACAATGATATACTTTTCTATAATGGTGAAAAACTCCTGGCAATGTTTGAGGAAAAAGGACAATTTACATAGTGTATGAATTTCTGGAAATTCAATATATATTAAAACTTTGCCAAAAATTCTTTATGTTTTATGTAAAACAGTTAGATTCTATGCTGAGGAAATTTCTGAAATAGGTTTTTCTTTTTCACCTATCTAAATGTCTAGTAGGACATTTTAAATTCATTCGAAATGTAGAACAATTCGTTGGTGCATGGGCAGCTTGATATGCAAGATGTGTAGCATTCTTACCCTCTGCATACTTAGTGGTACTAGCAAACCTCAATTGTTATGACAATCCCAACTCAACAGGCCTTACAAATGTTAAAAATGTGCTCATCAGGAAAGATTTATCTGAGAGGTTGAGAACTGCGGCACTAAGGTTTTGTGTTTGGGTGTTGGGCATAATGTCGATGCATTAATTATTAACAAGAAACGTGAGAATGGCCAATTTTGGGGCAGAAGCTAATTAGATCAGTTATAGATTATACTAAGAATAGATGTGGGATATGTGTGTAAGGCTACCTATAACAAGTTGGAAGTGAGGAACAAGAATTCAAAAGAGAAGTGAGACAATAGTTCAGAATTATAGGAATGGGTTAGTCAACAGAAGTTGCGTGGAAATTATGAAAAAATAATATGAAGGCAAATCATTTGAAATTATATTTAGGAAAAAGGAAGTAGAATGGCAACCAGCAAATGAGATAGACAAGTAAGATACAGAATAATAATAGGAGAACCAGGAGATACTCATTTTAAGAAAAAAAGAAAATGAGAGATTTAGAAATACTGGTTGGTATTTTCAAATATACTCATGAGTCACTTAATGATGGGTATATGTTCTGAGAAATGGATCATTAGGTGATGTCATCTTTGTGAAACAACATAGAGATTACATACACAAACCTAGTTGGTATAGCCTACCACACATCTAGGCTATATGATATAGCCTTGTGCTCCTAGACTACAAGCCTGCACAGCATGTTACTGTACTGAGTACTGTAGGCAACTGGAACACAATGGTAACTACTTATGCATTTAAACATATCCAAACATAGAAAAGGTACAATAAAAATATGATTTTATAATATTATGGGAACACTGTTGTAATATTACCCATTGTTGACAGAAACAGTGTTATGCAATGCATGACAATGTTTGAAAAAACAAAGGAAAATGGGCTGAAGAACTAAGATAATGGGGAAAATTTGGTAAAGTGTTAAAACTAAAGACCACATTTACAAGAGAAGGGAAGGGGGAAGTAGAAACTGAAGGCATAGAAACAGGAATATGCCCTGCTTTCTTCACCAGCTCTACTTGGCATCAGACTGTGAAACATTTAAACTTCAAGTGTCGTCCATGGCAGACAATTGCTGAGAATTTAGAGGAAAAAAAAATCTATTAGTGTCTTAGGAGCTACTTTCCACTAATACTCGGAATCTGGAATGAGTCCTATTTCCTTTGCAGTGTCCAGGGGATCACAGATGAGCTCCATGCATGACACCAACTGTATTAGACTGTTCTCACGCTGCTAATAAAGACATGTTCAAGACTGGGTAATTTATAAAGGAAAGAGGTTTAACTGACTCACAATTCCACATGGCTGGTGAGGTCTCACAATTATGGCAGAAGGTGAAGGAGGAACAAAGTCACATTTTACATGGTGTCAGGCAAGAGAGCGTGTTCAGGGGAACTCCCCTTTATAAAACCATCAGATCTCATGAAACTTATTCACTATCATGAGAACAGCAAGGGAAAGACCCATTCCCATGATTCAATTACTTCCCACCAGCTGTCTCCCATGACATGTGGGAATTATGGGAGCTACAATTCAAGATGAGATTTGGATGGGGACACAACCAAACCATATGATTCTGCCCCCGGCCCCTCCCAAATCTCATGTCCTCACATTTCAAAACTAATCATGCCTTCCCAACAGTCCCTCAAAATCTTAATTCATTTCAGCATTAACTCAAAAGTCCATAGTCTGAAGTCTCATCTGAGACAAGGCAAGCCCCTTCTGCCTACGAGCTTGTGAAATCAAAAGCAAGCTAGTTACTCCCTAGATACAATGGAAGTATGGGCATTGGGTAAACACAGCTATTCCAAATGGGAAAAATTGGCCAAAACAAATGGGCTATAGGACCCATGCAAGTCCAAAATCCAGTGGGGCAGTCAAATCTTAAAGCTCCAAAATGATATCCTTTGACTCCATGTCTCACATCCAGGTCACATTGATGCAAGAGTTGGGTTCCCATGGTCTTGGGCAGCTCTACCCCTGTGGCTTTGCAGCATACAGCCACCCCTTATGGCTGCTTTCATGGGCTGGCATTGAGTGTTTGTGGCTTTTCCAGGTGCAAGGTGCAAGCTGCTGGTGGATCTACCATTCTGGGGTCTGGAGGACAGTGGCTCTCTTTTCACAGCTCCATGAGGCAGTGCCCCATTGGGGACTCTGTGTGGGGGCTCCCACCCCATATTTCCCTTCTGCACTGCCCTATCAGAGGTTCTCCAAGAGGGCCTCACCCCTGCAGCACATCTCTGCCTGAACATCCAGGCATTTCCATACATCTTCTGAAATCTAGGCAGAGGTTCCCAAACCTCAGTTCTTGACTTCTGTGCACCCATGGGCAAAACATCATGTGGAGGCTTCCAAGGCTTTGGGCTTGCACCCTCTGAAACAATGGCCTGAGCTGCACATTGGTCCCTTTTAGCTACAGCTAGAAAATAGGGCACCAAGTCCCGAGACTGCACAAAGCAGGGGTGCTCTCAGCCCAGCCCACGACACCATTTTTCCTTCCTAGGCCTCCAGGCTTGTGATGGGAGGGGCTGCCACAAAGGTCTCTGACATACCCTGGAGACATTTTCTCCATTGTCTTGGTGATTAACATTTGGCTCCTTGTTACTTATGCAAATTTCTGCAGCAGGCTTGAATTTCTGCCCAGAAAATGGGGTTTTCTTTTCTATTGCAGCATCATCCTGGAAATTTTTTAAACTTTTAAGCTCTGCTTGGTCTTGAACAATTTACCACTTAGAAATTTCTTCCACCAGATACCCTAAGTCATCTCTCTCAGGTTCAAAGTTCCACAGACTTCTAGGGCAGGGGCACAATGCTGCCAGTCTCTTTGCATAGCAAGACTGACCTTTACTCCAGTTCCCAACAAGTTCCTCATCTGTATCTGAGACCACTTCAGCCTGAACTTTATTGTCCATATCACTCTCAGCTTTTGGTGAAGGCTATTCAACAAGTTTCTACAAAGTTTTGAACTTTCTCACACTTTCCTATCTTTTTCTGAGCCCTCCAAATTGTTCCAACCTCTAACTGTTACCCAGTTCTGAAGTCGTTTCCACATTTTTGTGTATCTTTACAGCCACACCCTACTGTCCTGTTCATTTTTCATAGTGCTATGAGAAATACCTAAGACTGGGTAATTTATAAAGGAAAGAAGGTTTAATGGACTCACAGTTCCACATGGCTGGGGAGGCCTCACAATTATGGCAGAAGGTGAAGGAAGCACAAAGTTACATCTCACAGTGGCGGCAGGCAAGACGGCATGTGCAGGGGAACTCTCCTTTATAAAAGCCATCAGATATCATGAGATTTATTCACTATCACAAAAAGCATGAGAAATACCTGCCCCCATGATTCAGTTACCTCCCACTGGGTCTCTCCCACAACACATGGGTATTATGAGAGCTACAATTCAAAATGAAATTTGGATGGGGACACAACAAAACCATATGAGCCACCTAGGACTTTGATAGCTAGAGAGGTCTTAATCTCTTGGCCTCAATCGATTTGCCTCCCTTGGCTTCCCAAAGTGCTACGATTATAGGCATGAGACATTGTACCTGGCCTGTGTAGTGTTTTACAGGCAGTGGTCAAGTTTTATTTCTTAAAATCGGTAGTGGGTAGGTGTTTGTTTTATGATTATTAATAATAAATATATTATTTGTGTGTATTAAATATTTAATATGTGTAATAAAGTATATTTTTAATGGGACAATAGCAATATCAACAACAACTCAATTATTTGTTAATTGTACATCACGTTCCAGCCGCTGTGATAGATAATTTCACAGAAACTCTGTTAGATAGTGATTGTTACTTTAATGCTATAGAAAATCTGATAATAGTGAATCACAAGCAAGTGCTATGGAGTCAAAGAGCTTGGGTTGAAGTCTATGATCTTCTACCTACTAGCTGTGTATTCTGGGGTAATTCATGTGATGTCTTTATGCCTTCATTTCTTCACCTGTAAAATGACGATAAGAAAGCTATCTACCTCAAAGACTGAGTATGAAATAATCCATGTACAACAGTGTTACTATAATCCTTATTCCTTTTATTGCTCTTTTCTTTTTGTGTTGTTTTGTTTTGTTTTTGAGACAGAATCTCACTCTGTTGCCCAGGCTGCAGTGCAGTGGTGTAATCTAAGCTCACTGCAGCCTTAACCTCCCAGGCTCAAGCGATCCTCCCACCTTAGCCTCCTGGTAGCTGGGACTACTATCACATGCCATCATGCCCAGTTAATTTTTTATTTTGGTAGAGATGGGGTCTCCCTATTTTGCTCAGCCTGGTTCAAACACCTGAGTTCAAGCAATCCTTTCTCCTGGGCCTCTTAAAATGCTGGGATTACAGGTGTGAACCACTGCAGTGGCCCCTTATATTATTCTTACCTGATGGCATCATTCTGCATGGTCCCAAAGTCTGTGGTGTTCCATTGTTTAATTTAAAGGAAGAGATAAGCAGATATGGAAAAGTAGACTAAGCGAGTAAGGAAAATTAATAGATCAAGGTCTCAGCTGTAGGAAAGAATGGAGCAATTTAATCTCTTTTGTAGTTTAGGCTAATAAGAGTTTGTAGTAGTTAATTTCCTTTCAGAAGTAAACATGCCTTTTGAAACAAGAGATTTCAAATGAAAGTCATCTAGAGGGTTCTGTTTTGTACCAGCTATGAACATATTTGATTAGCTTTCATAGAAAGACTAGCAATGCTTTTGCTGAGGTATCCATCAGATCATATTTTTCCTTTCTTCAAATATTATACTTGATACATTATCCCACAAGGGGAAAGATGTCCAGTTTTCCATATTTTAAAACAGTATACATAAAACATCTTATAAATGAAACCCTAAGTAAGGGCCAGATCAATGGCTATTACTTTCACCTGAAAACATTTTAATCTAAAATAAGTCTGTAAGCACTTTAAAAAAATTGGACATAGTTTCCATGAAGTATACACTAGGGGTTGCCAATTGCCAATCAATAGAAAATAGATTATTCAGGCTATTCATATCTCAATTGCCATATTAGAGACTGCAACATAATGATTAATGATATAGATTCTGGAGCCAGAGTACTTAGCTTTGTCACTCACTATCTCTCTTACCACGAACATATTACTTAACTTCGTGACTGTTTCTTCACTTTTAAAATGGGAAAACTAATAGTATTGACCGCATAGGAGTTGCAAAATTAAGTGAGTTAATACGCTACAGCATGCTGGTCTTAGGAGTGTGCCAGACATTAGTTAGCACTCAGTCAGTACTGAATATGATTATAATTGCAGTTATTTCTTTATACTATTGATACTGTCTTATATCAGAGGAGTTCATTACAATTTATAAGTGGTTGTAAAACAAATGTTGTGAGGTAAGGCAAATTGCTTATTCAATTTATAGTGATTTTTTAAAAATACCATGAAACAAATACTTCTATAATTAAGTTGGGAGAAGACAAAGGAAGCTGAAATAATCTTTTAGGTGAAGTGTGGCTTAAATATGTACATATACTTTGAAACAACAATTCACTTATGTTTTTGTCTACCAATAAATTGCAGATATGTGTGCAAAAACAGATAGAAGAGGCCGGGCACAGTGGCTCATGCCTGTAATCCCGGCATTTTGGGAGGCCGAGGTGGGTGGATCACGAGGTCAGGAGTTCAACACCAGCCTGGCCAAGTTGGTGAAACCCCGTCTCTACTAAAAATACAAAAATTAGCCAGGCGTGGTGGTGCATGCCTGTAATCCCAGTTATTCTGGAGGCTGAGGCAGATAATTGCTTGAACCCAGGAGGTGGAGTTGGCAGTGAGCCGAGATCACGCCCCTGCACTCCAGCCTGGGCAACAGAGCGAGACTCTGTCTCAAAAAACAAAACAAAACAAAACAAAACAAAACAAAACAAAACAAAACAAAACAAAACAAAACAAAAACAGATATAAGAAGGTTTAGGACATTATATTTAATAATACTAGCAACATGGCAATACCTAAATGTTCAACAATGAGGAATTAATTTATTAAATCATGGTTAAATAACGTACAATGTTAAAAATAATGTTATTAAAATATTTATTGCCTGGTTGGTAAATGTTATGTAAAACATAAAATGGCTATAAAACAGTAAGTACATTATTATAATGTATAAATGTAAACAAATGTAACGCTACTTACAAATGAATTGCATTATAACATACTTATAAATGGGGCATTGCATTCATGGAAATATGGGTTACTTTTTCCTGTTTACTTTTCTGTATTTTTCAAGTGTTTGTAATTAAACAATATTAGTTTTATATTTATATAAGATTGTTAAAGTAAAATATGATTATGAATATAGAAACATGTAAAATTCAAGTCACAAATATAATAATATTCATGGTGACAAGATCATTCCAAAATGAAAAAAAAAAGTCAGTTTAAATACATTTTCCCTCTGATAGATTCAACAAATACATCTTAGTTGATTAAATGGCTTCAAAGACGGATGGAAATTTTAAAATAAACCATTAGTTATTCCATAATGTATATATATTTCAAAAAACCATATTGAACTCTATAAATACATATGATCTTTTCTTTCAATATAAACAAAACAATAAAAACATTAAAAAATGTATCACAGGCCTAAACTTTTAGGCGATTTTTTTAAAATTAACATCAGCCAGTTACTAACTTAATTGTGATTTGATTATTTATAATAAAAGATAATGCAACTATAAAGAAATCATTATGTGGATTAATTTATATGCTGAAAACATTGATATTCATTTCATTACTAGAAACTTCATATATTAAAATGTAGAACTCCTGTACATGTATTGATTGATTTGTTTTCAAAAATCATTTATCAAATACTTTGTTATTAAAGCCCTAGGCTAAGCAGTGAACTAGTGAAATGAATTGCATAGTTCTTGCTCTATACAAAAGTACACAACAAATTATAATACGGTATGTTATACTACATTGTATCATGTGTGTTACAAACAATGTGTTAAATGTTGTTGTATATAGTTATAATAAACCCTTGTATTATGTATCAGCACTTAAAAGTGAAATGAATTATACTGTGCTGTATTAACTCTTTCTAAAGGTTTGCAACCTTAGTATTGAGAAATTCCACTCAGCAACTCAATCAATACTCCACATCCAAACAGACACAAAATAGACACCATATTCCAAATTGTGATGCAAAGTTTTTAAAAACCTTAAAGTCAAATATCGTCTTATCAATCTAATTTTATGAAAATCAGCATAAACCTACTTCAGTAATTATTAATCACTCACAGATGTGGTAAATATGGCTGGATTGCTAAAGGTAGTAACACCTGAAATTTGAGAACTGATATAAAGGTATAATACTTGTCCAATCAAATGTTTTTAACACTTTTCAAGCTATTTGGCAAACAGATGTTTAGATGCTTGAGATAATCAGAATTAAATGTTTTAAGGTATAAAAGGATGAGAGCATATTTGGATTTTCATGTCATTGCCATTCTATAGGATGAGTCTATAATCAGTCAGTCATTACTTTGAGTTGAAAAGAGATTTTTATAATTCAAATAAAAAAAAAGAAATATTCACTGAATCTTCACAAATATAGAAGTGGTTTTAACTTTGACGCCACTCAAAATTAGTGTGAAAAATAACGTCAAAATCATGAGATAGCAAGGGCCAGGGAAACAAGTCTATAACTACAATTCCTGCAAGGTGTCTAGAAGAGAACACTGCAGTTTAGGAGAGAAGTGACAAAAGTCCTCTAAAGCATAGAAGTTCAGGATGACAGCACAGAGAGGAGAGTGAAGCACCTAGCTGGGATTTGCTCAAAGACAAGATGAACTCCTCATTGTAGGGAAAAGGTAGGCATGAGATCGCTGGTGGTCCCCCTTGCCACTGTGGATGCCTGGTATTGTAGCTACAGGAGAGACCCGCAGTCCTCAAAGACCAGGAGCTCAGCATAAGAAGCTGCCTTATGCAGTCCATGCAGCTGCATTGCTCAAGAGAAGGAAGTCACACTGGGTACCCCCAACTGCCAAGTACACAAGCTGCTGTAGCACAGTACCATTTGAGAACAGAGTCACTGCTGGAGTGTATTCTGTACTAGGAGTGAATGCCCCTGAGTATCTCCACATCTCTGAGGTCCCACTATCATCCCACCACACCCACATGAAAGGCTGCAGTGCCACGACCCCAAATAGACTCAGAGGTACAATCATGAACCTGGCACCTGAGCCCACTAAACACCATTCACACTAAAAAATGAGTAGCCCAGCATAGCAGGGAGGTTACTCTCACAAATGGGTGAAGCAAGGCATGTGTCCCTAGGGCCCAAGGATCAGCTATCTAACCACACTGCCACTGCTGATCCTGAATACCACACGCATTTCCTGGGACCAAAGGCTGGCTGGCCCAGCACCTGCTGCAACAGGCAACTTTGCTCTTTTGATCAATGGAGCTGCTGTGTGCCACACTCACATAGAACCAAAGCGAAAAATGCCCTACCCAACTTATTCTATAGGGCATATCTACAGGAAAGTCTTTTCTTATGAAGGCTGCTCCATAAAATTGGAATTGGCTACTATCCCACCAGATTTGCAGATATCAATGTAGGAACACAAAAACATGAAAAAGCAAGGAAACATGATACCTGTAAAGGACCACAATGATTTTCCAGTAACAGAACCCACAGAAAAGGAAATCTATGAAATGCCTGAAAAAATAATTCAAAATAATGATTATGAGGAAAGTTTAGTAAGATACAAAAGAAAACAGATGGATAATTTAACAAAATCAAAAATATAATTCACTATCAGAATGAGAAATTCAACAAAGAGATAATTATTATGGAACCTAACAAAAAGAACCTAACAGAAAATGTGGAGTTGAATAATTCAATGATTGAAATAAAAAATAAAAGCAAGAACACCAAAAACAGACAGGTTTAAACAGAAGAAAGAATTTCTAAACTTTAAGACAGGTCTTTTGAAATAGCTTAGTGAGAGAAAAAAAGAAATTAAAAAAAGAAGAAAACTTAAGAGACTTGTGAGACAAAAATGTGAACACATACTCACATTATGGGAATTTCAGAAAAAGAATATATAAAGAAAAATCATAGAAAATTTATTTAACAAAATAGTAACTGAAAATTTATCTCATCTCTGAAAACATGAACATTTAGATCCCAGGAACCCAAAAGTTTCCAAATAGTTTCAACCCACAAAGGTCCCCTCTGAGGCACATTATATTAAAGAAGTTTAAAGACAGCAGAAGTGTCAAGTCACATGTTAAGTAATCCCTGTTTGGCTAAGAGCAGATTTCTCAGCATAAATCTTACAAGCAAGAAGAGAATGGGATGATATAAGTGCTGAAAACAAAACAAAAGAAACAAAACAAAACCTACTAGCCAAGAATACTGTACCCAGTAAAACTATCCTTCAGATATGAAGGAGAAATAACATCTTTCCTTAATAAGCAAAAATTGAGGAAATTCATCACCATTAGACTGTCCTTAACAAGAAATATTTAAGGGTGTCCTGCATCGGAAAGAAAAAGGGCAATAACTGCCATCATGGAAGCACATGAAATGATAAAAATCACTTTTTTAGATCAAATATACTAATGGGCATAAGAAAGAAATTAAACTTTATCACCACAGAAAACCAACAAATTTCAAAGACAACAATAAAGAAGGGAACAAAGAACATTCAAAACAACCACAAACCAATTACTAAATGAAAGGAGTTAGGCTTCACTTCTTAATAATAACTTTGAATGTAAACAAATAAACTTCCCAATTAAAAGATACAGACTAGCTAAATAAGTAAAAAAAATAAAAATTAAAAGGCTCAATGATATGATACCTATAAGAAACTCATTTCATCTGTAAAGGCACACATAGGCTGAAAGTAAATAAATGGAAAAAGATATCCCACACTGATAAGGTTTGGCTGTGTGTCTCCACTCAAATTTCATGTTGAATTGTAATCACCACATGTCAGGGGAGGGACCTGGTGGGAGGTAATTGGATCATGGGGCCTGATTTCACCACACTGTTCTCATGATAGTGAATGAGTTCTCTTGAGATCTGATGGTTTAAAAGTGTGACACTTCCCCTCTCTCCCACCACCGTGTAAGATGTGTCTTGCTTCCCCTTCCCCTTCCACCCTGATTGTGAGTTTCCTGAGGCCTCCCCAACCATGTGGAAATGTGAGTCAATTAAACATCCTTTCTTTGTAAATTATCCAGTCACAGGTAGTTCTTTATAGCAGTGTGAAAACAAACTAATACAGAAAATTAGTACCAAGAGAAGTAGGACATTGCTATAAAGATGCCTGAAAAAGTGGAAGAGACTTTGGATCTGGGTAACAAGCACAGGTTTGAACAGTTTGGAGGACTCAGAAAAATATAGGAAGACAAGGAAAAGTCTGAAACTTCCTAGAGACTTGTTGAATGGTCGTGACACAAATGCTAATAGTGATATGGTCCAGGCTGAGGTGGTCTCAGATGAAGATGAGGAACTTATTGGGAACTGTATAAAAGGTCACTCTTGCTATGCTTTGGAACAGAGATTGGTGGCATTTTGACCCTGCCCTACAGATCTGTGGAACTTTAAACTTGAGAGAGATGATTTAAGGTATCTGGTGGAAAAAAATTCTAAGCAGCAAAGCTTTCAAGAGGTAATCTGGCTATTACTGAAAGTGTACACTCATATGCACAAAGACAGAGATGGTCTGAAGTTGGAACTTATATCTAAAAGGGAAGCAGAGCATAAAAGTTTGGAAAATGTGTAGCCTGACCATGTGGGAGAAAAGAAAAACTCACTTTCTGGGGAGAAATTCAAGCCAGATGCAGAAATTTGCATAAGTAACAAGGAACCAAATGTTAATCGCCAAAACATTGGGGAAACTGTCTCCAGGGCATTTCAGAGATCTTCACAGCAGCCTCTCCCATCACAAGCCTGGAGGCCTAGGAGGGAAAAATGGTTCTGTGGGCTGGGTCCAGGGCCCTGCTGCTCTGTGCAGCCTTGGGACATGACACTCTGCATCCCAGCTGCTCCAGCTCCAGCTGCGGATAAAAGCAGCCAAGGTACATTTTGGGCCATTACTTGCACCATTGCTTCAGACAGTGCAAGCTCCAAGTCTTGACAGCTTCCACGTGGTGTTGGGTTTGTGGATACACAGAAAACAAGAACTGAGATTTGGGAACCTCTGCCTAGATTTCAAAGAATGTATGGAAATGCCTGGATGACCAGGAAAATTCTGCTGCAGGGGCAGAGCCCTCATGGATAACCTCTACTTGGGCAGTGCAGAGGAGAAATGTGGGGTTGGGGCCCTCACACAGAGTCCCCACTGGGGCACTGCCTAGCAGAGCAGTGAGAAAAGGGCCACCATCCTCTAGGCCTCAGAATGGTAGATCCACCAACAACTTGCATTGTGTGCCTGGAAAAGCCACAGGCACTCAAAGCCAGCTTGTGAAAGCAGCCGCAGGGGCTGTACCCTCCAGAGCCACAGGAGTGGAACTGCCCAAGTCCCTGGGAGCCCATCCCTTGGATAAGCATGCCCTAGATGTGATGTGAGACACAGAATCAAAGGAGATTATTTTGGAGCTTTAAGATTAAATGGTTACCCTGCTGGATCTTGGACTTGCATAGGGTCTATAGTCCCTTTGTTCTGGCCAATTTCTTCCATTTGGAATGGAAGAATTTATCCAATGCCTGTACTCCTATTGTACCTTGGAAGTAACCAACTTGTTTTTTATTTTACAGGCTCACAGGTGGAAGGGACTTGCCTTGTCTCAGATGAGACTTTGAATCTTGACTTTTGGACTAATGCTGGAATGACTTAAGACTTTGGGGGACTGTTGAGGAGGGAGAATAGTAATTTGCAATGTAAGAATGACAGGAAATTTGGGAGAGGCCAGTGGTGAAATGATATGGTTTGGCTCTCTGTTCCTACATGAATCCCATGTTAAATTATCATCCCCACATGTCAGGGGGTTGGGGGGAACCTGGTGAGAGATGACTGGATCATGAGGGTGAATTTCCCCATGCTGTTCTGACAGAAAGTGAATTCTCATGAGATCTGCTGCACTTGCCCTCTCTCTCTCTCTCCTACTGCCATGTGAGATATTCCTTGCTTCCCCTTCACCTTCTGCCATGATGTAAGCTTCCTGAGGCCTCCCAATTTATGCAGAACTGTGAGTCAATTAAACCTTTTTTCTTTATAAATTACACAGTCTCAGGTAGTTCTTTAAAGCAGTATGAAAACAAACTAATACATACACAAACAGAAACCAAGAGTGAGCAGATGTACCTATACTTATATCAAATAAAAGATTTTAAATCGAAAGCTACCAAAAGAGAAAAAAGAAGTCATTATGTAATGATAAAGGGATCAATTCAGCAAGAGGATATAACAATTGTAAATACATAGGCACCCCAAATCAGAGCATATTGATATATGAATAAAATATTATTAGATCTAAAGAGAGAGATCAATTCCAATGCCATAATAGCTGGGGACTTTAACATTCAACTCTCAACTTTGTTTTTTCAGCTCTTTTTTTTCTTTTCCAAACAAGAAGAACTCTGGAAACCATACAAATGCATGCAAATTAAACAACATGCTCCTGATCAACCAGTGAGTCAATGAAAAAATTAAGAAAGAAATTGAAAAGTTTCCTTAAACAAATAAAAATAGAAACATAATATACATAACCCATGGAATACAGCAAAAGCAGTACTAAGGGAGAAGCTACAATAAATGTCTACATCAAAAAAGTAGAAAGATTTTAAATAAATAACCTAACAATGCATCTCAAGGAACTAATAAAGAAAGAACAAACCAAACCTAAAATTAATAGAGAGAAATAATAAGAGCAGAAAAGAAATAAACAAAATAGATACTTAAACAGAAATTTAAAAGCTTTTTTTTAAAATAAAATAAAAACTTGTTTTTTTGAGAAGGTAAACCAAATCAACAAAACATTAGCTAGACTAAGATAAAAGAAAAGAAGACTCAAATATATAAAATGAAAAACAATAAGACATTACAACCATACCACAGAAGTGCAAAGGATCATTAGAGAATAATTTGAACAAGTATACACTAACATACTGGAAAACCTAGAGGAAATGGATAAGTTCCTGGACACATAGCACATATCCTGACTGAACCATAAAGAAATAGAGACTCTGAACAGATCAATAATGAGTAATGAGATAGAATCAGTAACAGAAAGTATCTCCAATAAGGAGGGCTAGGAATAGATGACTTCAATGCTGAATTCTATAAAACTTTAAAAGAACTAACACACAGTTTTCAAAATATAATCCCCAAAAAAATAAAGTAGAGAGAATTCGTCCAAACTCATTCCATGAGACCTGCATTAGCCTGATACCAAAATCAGACAGGAACACATAAACAAAATAAAACTAGGCCAATACCCCTGATTGACATAGATGTACAAAATTTCAACAAAATACTAGCAAATCAAATCCAATGGTACATCAAAAACAGTATACACTATGATCAAGTGGGATTTTTCTTGGGAATGCAAGAATGGTTGAACATATGCAAATCTATAAATGATATATATCACATCTGACAGAATTAAAAACAAAATCCATATGCTCATCTCAATGGATGCAGAAAAAGCACTTGACAAAACTTAACTTCTCTTCAAGAAAAGATCTCAATGAATTAGGTTTAGAAGGAATGTATTTCACCATAATAAAGGCCATATATGAAAAACCTAAAGCTAACATCATACTGAATGAAGAAAAGTTGAAAGCCTTTTAGTCTAAGAGCTGAAAGAAGGCAATGATGCCCACTTTTTCCAACTTTCATGAAGCATAGTGTTAAAAGTCCTAGCCAGGGCATTAGGCAATAGAAAGAAATAAAGAGCATTTAAATTGAAAAGTAGGAAGTCAAATTGGTTTTGTTTGCAGATGACATAATCTTATATATAAAAAACTGAAAGACTCCACCAGCAGCCTACCAGTTAAAGCTGATAAACGAATTCAATAAAGTTGCAGAATACAAAACTAATATACAAAAACAGTAGCATTTCCATCCACCCATACTGAGACTAGCTGAAACAGAAATGAAGAAAGCAATCTCATTTACAACAGCTACAAAAACAAAAAAAGATACCTAGGAATTAACTTAACCAAAGAAGTAAAAGATCTCTACAACGAAACCTATAAACCACTGATGAAATAAATTGAAGAGGACACAAGCAAATGAAAAGACATCCACACTATCCCCATAAACGTTAGATTATACACTTTTGTTAGAATTCTCGGGAAAGAAGCACTTTGTGTCCATTGTGGTTACTAGGCTGGGATGAGGTAAGTTTGAAATTACCACAGGCCACCTCATGTAGAGACTGCCTGGAGGGAAGTAGAGCGAAGGAATGAAGAGAGACAAATTCCTAATGGTATTTGCAATCCGTGGTATCCATCTTTACGTAAGGAAAAGAGAATATTTTTATAAAAAATGACAGGAGTTGAGGAGCAGGCTGCATACCATCAGAATTTATACATTTCCTTTCTGTTTTTCTTTTTTCTCAAGCAGGTTTGAATTAGATTTTTATATCTGAAAGAATCCTGATTAATATGGTAGGTATTTTCTAATTGCTAGATGGAGAAAGGCTTGCTAAGCAAAAAAGAAAGGAAAGAAATTTCAAAAGAAAAGATGTAAAGATGACACCGATGTCAGTAGATAAAGCCACTGAGGTGCTTCCCATAAGACCCTTTAAATTAGGAAAATAAGATTTCTCTGTGTAAATTTAACCAAGAAATCAACACCTAATGAATAAGAATTAAATATGCAAAATCACATTAAAGATAGAATGTGAATTTTATTCTGGCATATAATCTTCTGAATTTTAAAGGAAATATATGGCTTTTTCTTTGTCAGGCCTGACATTTTAAAAGGTTCCTTAGAATTCCAGACAAAACATCCTCAATGGGTCATTTTGTTATTATTATTTTTGATCAAGGAATTAAACCCAGACCGTTTGATCCAAATGCCACACCAGTAGTCATATCTTCTTCCCTTCTGTGCTTTATGATGAGGCAATCAATTTGTAAAACTCTGTGCCGAGTGGAGAAGCTCAGAAAAAAAGAGACATTTCTCTAACCTGTTGAAAATCCACCAGGGCTTCTGTATCCACATGAGGGGAGAAAGGTTGAATAAGATTATTTTTAGTGAGCTGAAAACATTGTACGTTAATTATAAAATTGCAGGTTAAATAAGCTAACAAAAAGGAGGACAAGAAATTAAGACAGAGGCGGTTTTGAAACCAAGGGATTTCTCCTGTTGCTGTAGCAGATGCTGGATTTCCTGCTGTGTTCCCTCAGAGAGATGTCGGCATATTCTAAAGTCAGATTTCTTGAGTATGTTCAGGAATTTCATTGTATGGGTTTTAAAAATACACACTAGCACATAAGTCATTTAAGTGCATTCTGGAAAAACACAGTATGTTTGTCTAATCAAGTCTTTGGTCTATAAAGTATTGAATAATTGGTTTGATTATAAACAAAATATAACTATTTCAATTTGTTATTTTACTTTCACATACAGCTCAAGTATTTGGTCTCTGAACCAAAGTAATTCAATAAGTTCAGTAAACAAACACACACAAGACGTAAGAGTGTCTTACAATCTCCCTACCAAACCTCCACTGCTTGCTTCACCAAATATGCAGTAAATTTTATGGAATTAATCAGCCTAGTAAGTCAAAATGTTTTATTCAGTCACTTTTGTTAAGCCAGCTAACTATTAAGATAAATACTATAGCACCACACTGAAATTAAAATAAGAACAATAGGATTTTTTCCTGGAAAAGAAAATAACAGGAAATGCCCACTACCAACTGCCTCCATTTCAGGATGCAAAGATTAAAAACAAGCTGGGCTACACAGGTAACATCAGAAAAGGATTTATTTCCATTCCATGTCAATTATTACCCTGGGGTTTTGCAAAATTTATCCCAGCTTTAAAATGCTGGTTGGCAAACCATTTTTAGAACTTGCCAACAGAACCACTTTAGCATCCTTCAGACCCTCTTTGCTCTTTGAAGTCTGCACGGTGGCCATATCCAGTGCCCACAGTACTGTTTGCAGTCTGTTTTCTCTGACCCCTGGGAACTTCTGTAATAATGATGTTGGTCCTTTGATATGTTCTTTCAAATTTTTTGATCTTGAAAGTAGAAAATAAATATATCTGCTTAGTTCTAAAACCATTATCACAGAAGAAATCTGTACTCACCTGCTGTTTCTTTCCTTGAATGGTTTTGTTTTCTATTGAATCCTTTTTATTTACAAAATATAATAGAATATAAGAACTGTGTTATGATATTTTAGGTTTCCTTTGGCACCCCAGTTAACTGGCCAGCAGCAATAGCAAGATATTTGTATAGTGGAAGTGAAGGGGCCGGAAGGTAAAATCAAAAGGCCTGCTTCGGCAAGAAATGTTAACATAACAGTAATCAAAACAGCATCAACATGGAAACATAACAGAAAGTTGATGGTGGGGGGCAGCCTGGAAACCACATTTATAATGGTCCCGTTTGAACCTTCAAGGGCCATGTCAGCTGATTATCTTCATTCTATTCTAGTAGTTGGTTCCTCTGTCAGGAAGCCCAGGAAATCAGATGAGATTAGTGCCTAAGCAAAAACAATGTAGATTCACCGAAGGGGCCTTCTTTTCCTCATTTTGGAGAATCCTTTTAATTTCATAATCTGTGGAGAATTAGTGAGTTACATTTGCAGAAGCACTTGCCATACAGTCTAAAAATGATTGCAATAAAAGGCTTAGAATTCAAGCAGAGTTGGAATAGTACAACAAAAAATAATTTTCGGAAGGTACACTTTTGACCCTCATACAAACGTAAAATAGACATATGCCCAAAATTTATTCATCTCACTAATTAATGAGGGTAATTGAATGATAGTCAAGATGGTTCAAAGACTATTTAGGAACCAGATTATTTATAGAATAATTGATAAAGGAATATCAGAAAAAGATTACTAGGTTAGAGTAAAAAAAAAAAAGATTAGTGTCCTAAAGTTAAACTGTAAGGTTAACTTTTCTGCAACAGAAACTATTTCTATTTTTACCTGATAAAAAATCTCAAAATTCACATACAACTTTACAGTCTTAACTCTTAATAAGTAGTAAATAACAAAGTCAAACAGTAATATATTCTTCTAAAAAAGTAACTGTAGGTTCTGTGATTCTGTTAAACAATGTTTTAGTGTGACATTGAAAAGATATGCAAACATCCTTTTGCTTATTTACAAGTTTTGAATCCTTTTTCCTACCAACACTAAGCAAAGAGGAAAGTAACATTTGTTTGTCTTTATAAATAAGATGCACCATTATCTCCTCGACATGTAATAAATGATTAGTCTCATTTTCCCCATTGTGCCCACTAATTGTTTTTAAAATATTGAACCTATTGCTTACCTATTTAGCTCCTTGAAAGAAACTCATCTATGTAGATTTATAATATTTAAAATCTTCAAAGGCACAATGGCTAAACTTGGTGCTAGAAGATTTTTTAAATATATATAACATGTGATTTCAGATAAAAGACAAGGACTGGATAGACATTACCTGGTTTGGTGGATGTAATAGAAGGAAAAAGATTAGAAGGGACACTGGAGAAAAACTCTAATATTGAACCCAAAGAACTTGATGAAATGTCTTTCTCTGAGTTAGATTCGGATTGGGATATTGTGACTTCTAATAGCTAAAAAATGTTCCAAGTGCTTGTGAGCTAACCAGTCTTTGTTTTATCTAATTTCTCTTTAGTCCTACGAGGCCATGGGCAGTACAAAGAAAAATCTGGGGACCAATTATAGCTAGATACTGATTGACAGTGATGTCTTGTATAGCTGATTAATTTAGGGATTTGTCTCAAGAAATTATCAATCTCACCTTTGAATCTCTCTGGGATTAAACATGACAATAGGCCTGACTTAATCTCATCCTTATTAAAAAAAAAATCTTCTAGTAAGCCTTGCCCTCATGCTATTGAAAGCAATGGAAATAGACATTATCTCTGCTTCTATAATAAAGTTAAATCTTGGTAGCCAATGGCACAGGCAAAAAATTTCGGGACATTTAACTAGTATGCAAATTAAGACAATAGTAGGCTGTATCTGTATAAATAATTGATCATTTCAAATTTTATATATTGCTGTATAAACATGACCCTTTTAAAAATACATTAGTTGGTCATCCACATGAAGCAGTATTTAATCCCCTAGAAATAGCTTATCGATCCCTAGTCTTTTCTGAGTTAGTTTCTGTGTGTGATTGTGTATATTAAGTGTATGTGTCAGAGAGAAAGATAATACTTTTTATTTTTACTTTTCAAAGAAAGGATCAGTCTGGGGGATGCCAGACAGATAATATAGTCAAGAAAGCCAGGAAGACAGAACATGTGAGCCCTGAGGTCCCTGATCTGTGACCTATGATTTAGAGAAGAGTCCCTCAAAAGACCGTGTGATCCAGTAAGTCTCTAGTGAGAATGTAAGTTCTTGAGGAGCAGATATGAAGAATACAAAGATGGAAGTGTGGTTTAATGTCACCAGATTGCCACTATGCAGGGAAATCTGTCCAGCAGTATGCAGGGTACCAAGTGTAAATGTTCATAAATGGAAGATAGATTCTAAAAAGTAATATAGTAAAATGACTTAAGTGAGATCATTATTTTTGCATATTAGATGGTAGACTTAAAAATACTGAACTAGTCTGAGTAACTGCTATAGCAAAAATCATTCTATACTCTTCACAGCGAACCCTGTGATGACAACCTTGACTCAAGGAATAAAGATATAAGTCTGCCCATTTAGGCTGACATAGACTTAGAGGAAGAAGAAACCTAGCAGGTGACAGGGATGGGTCAGTAGTAGACAAACAGAGGCAGGGTAACATGGTATTGAAAGAGCAGAGGAAGGAATGAAAACAGGAGGTGAAACCAGCATAGAGGATCTGGATAGACTCACAAATTAGCCCTGTGGAAGACCAGACAATGAAGTCATAAATGTGGAGATACCTGTAAACTCAGACACTTCTTGGGGGAGAGGCATCAGATTGGCCAAAATATTTGAGAAAAGATTCATCACAGTAGAAGTGCATCTTCCAGTTTGGAAAATTATGAAGACTTTACTAGGTTGAGTAGGGAAACTGCTATAAAACAATTAATGTTGAGAACTTTGTTAAAAATTAATAAGTATGAAAAGCAATAAACTTGACAAGTTAAAAATAAAATCTAAGAGGAAATAGAAAAATAGAAAAGTATAAAATAAGATTTTTTCCCTCAGTTCTATTGTACATTTCTTTGCTCCTACTAAGTGCCAACTAGTAATAACCCAGGAGCCACATCTATTGTTCATTTGCAGTGGGTGCCCCTCAGAGTTGAGGACATTTTTCAAATGCCAAAAATAAATTTTCTAATCTGATTGCTAAGCGTGTCATGACTATATAAAGGAAGGTCAAAAACTAATAAAAGAGGAAAAAAGGCAGACACTCTAGATTTGATCTAAATGATGACTATAAGCATTGATTAGCCAAACAAGCCCAATCATAACTATCCGTCTGGATTGTGGCACAGTTGTCCTTCAAGATATTTTTATTTCATTGTGGTTATTTAACACGTGTAAGAATTATTCAGGTAATATTTCTGGTGAATGAGATTAATTTTCTAAAATTCCCAATGAGATCAAAGAAAAATTCCACAAAGCTATGAAATACCTATTATATGAATTATAAGCATGGTAGAAAATAGCATCCTTCTACTAAAAGCCCTAATAAAATCTATTGTATTGACTAAAGAGTGGGAGAATTACTTAATAACATTTTACCTGGGATTTTGAAGGGATTAAATATTGAGAATTGAGGCTCACTTAAATTCTAATCCCCCTATTATTCACATATAAAGAAAAAATATGTAAACAAATACAAACAATTTATGACCCTTGCAAGATATAATCATTTTTCTATCTACAAACTTCAGATTAAACAGGCTGACCGTGAAAGAGAAGAAATAATGACACTATCTTTCGGGTGGTGGTTCTTTTTGCTCATTAACTATCTAAATTTCATGATTCTTCAATAAGGCCAGGTGAGCATGTATTTAAAGTTTTAAAAATTATGCAAGACAAAATTAAATTTAAGAAGAATTAAATTACATAGGCAGTACCACTTTATAATCATAATGCAGAAACCCACAATAAGGACATAGTTGTCCCTGATACTTAAATGTCATAGTATCAAAATAGTGAAAACCAAATCTTACATGCATCTCTTTTTTCCATGTTAGATTAAATAGAAAAAATATATAAGAACAGAAGGGATTTTAATGGAGCTTATAAGAAAGGTGAATAAATATAGATCCATAGAGAAGTGCAGAAAAAAAAGAACTCACCCATGAAACAGTTATAGAAACAAACTATATATTAAACTGCAAAGAAAAAGTCATTCAATTCCAAATTTGAATTAGTATAGACTGCGTTATCAGATGACAATACAATTCAACTGGAAATTAATAGCAAATATAAAATCCCCCAAAATCACCTGTCTCAGGCTGTGAAGAGGCTGCCCTTCTAGGAAGTGCACAGAATTAACAACTTGTTCCTGTTGGTGTGGATTCAGAAGCCCAGGGATTGCTTTGGGTGGAATGGCCACCAGCAGCTACTGGGCAGATTTTCTAGGAAGAGTTTGCTTAAAATCCTAGAAGCCATCAAGACTATTTGATTCCAGTCAATTTCACAAGAAATTAAAATGTATCCAAATACACAGATCTTAAACCTGAAAAACCTTATCTATTGGCTGTTGGCATTTTTCTCTATCCACTTGTAAATTTGGAAAACAGCCACAAGTAAAGAAACATCGTTTTTAATCCCACCCTTGCCTGATGGTGCACGGCCCTTGTCTGGCAGAGAATGTTTAAAAAGAAGTTCCAGAGAAATTCCTGGAATGTCAATGTCATCAATCTCATGCTTGTTAATTTTATTGCTTCAATATTCTATAGGATAAGTTAATGTTCATATAACAGAAATCACTCCGGGTAGACTAAATAAAAAGGAATTTAACAGAGGGAATTTGGTGCTTCCAAAATCACTGAGAGAGCTGGAGGTCAGTCTGACAGGCTTTAGGCTGAACTTCTAGAAGTTATTCACAGAACAGCCCTGCAGAACTGGCCCACCAGAGAGGCCACCTCTGCTGCACACAGGAAGCTGGGGAATTGGATACCACAATTATAGGAGGTGGCTGCAGGGTCCTGCTGTTTCTTTTACAAACCAGGTCAGCCTTAGGTAGCTACTCTCTCTCCTCTCAACACTTACCAGGAGGCTAACTAGTGAAAATACCATCATGCTACATTTTTGATGACTAGATGTTAGATTCTAAATTAAGCAGCCATCATCTACATAACAATGAAGATTTCTTTATAAATAGTAGTCAGGTAACACTTATCAAACAGCAACAAAAAATTTCAATAACCAACAGGAAAATTTAAAAGCACCATTGCTTTGATTCATTTTACGTTACTTTTTTGTTGTTCCTGCAGGATATGCAGTGCAGTTGTGTGGCTAAGCACAAGGCTTTGATGTCAGACTATCTGAGTTCAAACACTAGCATAACTAACCGCGAAAGCCTGGGGAAAATTAATCATGCTGAAATTTAATTTCCTCATCTGTAAAACGGGCATGATAATAACAGTGACTATTCATAGGGTCATTATGCAGATTAAATGAAGTAGTTCCCTGAAGTGCTTAAAGCACTACCCGGCACATCATAAATTCTCAATGATGATAAGTTTTATTATCACCATCTTAATAGTTTCTGTTCCCCTTTTTCTTCAAGCACACCACCTCTTTAAGTCATATTCTCACATCTGTCACCATCACTCTAGAGGAAACAATTGACTTCCTACACACCAAAATCCACTGATCTTTTCTTAGTCCACATTCATCTTGATTTCTCTGCTGACTTTGACATTGTTCATCATTCTTATCAATTCTCAGTACCATTTATGCTGTTAGCACATACCAGCTTTCACTCTTTCCCCCAATTCTACCTTGCATGCACAATCTGTTAGAGAACTGTGGCAATATCTGTGTCATATTTTCTCTCCCCATTTATCATCCTAGTGCTAATTAACCCTCATTATCTTATGCCTGTGTGAATTTTTTAGTCACTTACTGATAGTTGCCTTTTTAAAAAAATGTTGCTTTGCTTCAATTTATTTTGCACACCAATTGGCAAATGACTGTTTTAAAAATACTGATTATGTCATTCTCATGCTCAGAAGTTTTCAGTGAATTTCAATTGCCTACCAAATTAAGTTCAAACACATTGGTCTGGTTTTAAAAAAATTTCTCAGTGTTTCTCCTCCCATGTTTTTCAGCCTTATAACTAAACATTTCCTAAAATCATAGTGTGTGTCACATACTATGCTTCAACTAAGGTCTTTCTCTATATAGAATTTGCCTGGAATGCCCTCTCCCCAGTGATTTCCACCTCCTAAATTCTTATTTGTCTTTCAAAGTCTAGTTCAAATATTTTCTCCCCTAGGAAGATTTCTCTGATAATCAGGAGCAATCTCTCCTCTTATACAAGATAAAAGATTTATATCCATCACTGGATGTATCATAATAGCCCTATGTTAGATCTAATTATTTGTAAATACAGCATAACTAGAACACTAGATCAGGAGTTAGAAAACTTTTTAAAAAGCCAGATAAAAAATTTTAGGCTTGGGAGCCATATGGTCTTTGTTGTAACTACTCAACCCTGTTTTTGTAGCAAGAAAGCAACTCTAGATAGCATATAAACAAATAGGCATGATTGTTTATAAAAACCCAGAAACCTTTAGTTACAAAAACTTTACTTACAATAACACTTTATTTATAAAATAAAAACAAAAACAATTGGCCAGCCCAAGGACTGTCCATTTCTGACAGCTTTATTAAACCATTGGCCACTAAATGCCAAAATCATGCTATATTTATTTGACTACTGATAATACTACTAGTGAGTCATTGAGTACTTGCCTACATTTTATTCCAGGCACTATGCAAGTACTTTTATGCATATTATTTATAATCATTGCTATGACTTTAGAGGGTGTATTAGTCCATTCTCACACTGCTATAAAGAACTACCTGAAACTGGGTAATTTATGAAGAGAGAGATTTAATTGACTCACATTTCCCACGGCGGTACAGGAAGCATGGCTGGGAGGGCTCAGGAAACTTACAATCATGGCAGAAGGCAAAGGGGAAGCAGGTAGGTCTTCACATGTCAGAGCAGGACACTGAGAGCTAAGGGGGAAGTGCCACACACGTTTAAACAACCAGATCTCCTGAGAACTCACTCACTATCATGAGAAGAGAACGGGGAAATCCACTCCTATGATCCAATCATCTCCCACCAGGTCCCTCCTCCAACACTGGGAATTACAATTCAACATGAGATTTGGGTGGAGACAAAGAGCCAAACCATATCAGAGGGTAAGTATTGCTATATTCCACCTGAAGATGAGAGAATTGGGATGCTTATCACAAACTGAAATTCTTCTTATTATGTATTTGTTCACATGCTTGCTGTTGTCTTTTCCTCTAAAGGTAAATTCTATAAAAACAAAGAACAGATCTGTCTCATTTTCTATTGTATCTGGCACAAAATAGATATTCAGTGAGTGCTTATTTAATAAGTGAATGAATAAATACATCATGGATCAGTTAACCCATTAGCCCGGGATCACAAAAATCGTGAATAACAGAGCAGGAATTCATATTCATATTTTTTTCTTTTTCAGCATTTCTTCATCTTTTTTCAGCAAATATTTTTTGAGAACCTACCATGTGCCATAGGTTATGAGCTCTGTACCATAAAAAACTGCCTATAATATTGTATATGATAATAACTAATGTTCACAGAGTAGCTACTATGTGTTATATTCTGTTTTGAGTACTTTATACATATCAACTAATTAATAATCCCATGGAGTAAATAGTATTATTATTTCTATTTCACGGATAAAATGTAGGTACAGAAACCTCAAGCAGCTCATCCAAGGTCAACCCTCTAATGACCCAGTGCTTAATGACATTTTACTGTCTTTCAATGAGTAGTTTCTAAATAATGATAAATATTTGCTTCTCCTCACCTTTTCTTTGTTCTTGTTAATGGTTTATGTTTCACAGTAAGGCTGCTTTCCCTAGCATTAAGATCCATGTTCTTAAGAAATGATCCTCCTTAAAAATTCAGTCTTAATCCTGATCAGGTAGGGAATCTCCTTTTCACTTTTTCATCTGTTCCTACTGTTTCCCCAGCCTGAAATACCTTCCATTCCCTCTGTGTCACTCTAAACACAAGGTTGGAAGCCTTTAATACATATTTTTTTTTAGTTTAATAACACTATCTTCAAGAAGATAAAAGAAAGTCATTTCACTTTTTTTGTTTTGTTTTGAGATATATATATTTCTATTTTTTTAAACTATTATTTTAGGTTCAGTGGGTACATATGAAGGCTTGTTACATAAAGTAACTAGTATTCCTAGAATGAATATGCCTATCGGTTGTACCCTAATTTTCAAAATCAATGTTTCATTTTACATGATAATATGCTAGTAATGTCTATAATACTCTACTTTCAAGTTTTTTCCAAGTCTTTTTACACTTTATAGATCAAGTTTCTGACTGGTGAGCTATTAATCACATTTTACTTTCCCTTTCAGGTATTTAAATATGCCATTTCTTTATTTCTCACCTGTGATTTGGCTCAGTAGGAACTGTAACTGATCTATTATGGTATTTTACATAAAGACTGCACAATAGACATTTTTGAAATGAACGAATGAATCAGTATACACATGAATATACACACATATGCATTGACTACTTCGAATTAGAAATCATCTTAAGTTTACCTCCTAAATACTTATCAAATCTCTCTCTGTTCCAATCACTGTTTTACCACAACTGCTTTAGTTCAGACCCTCAGAACTTTTCACTCATTTTTATAACTGTTATGGGACCTGGCCTCCTTACCTCTTAACTTGCCCAAGTTCTCAGTTCATCCTTTTCTTTGTTACAAAACCAGGAAATTTGGTTTTATTCATGGATTATACACTCTTCAGTGCCTTCCTATTGTCCATACTATAGATATAGGTCAAAGCTCCCTAATACAGCCCCTCTTCCAACCTGTCCTGGTATATCTCCTGGACACATGCATGCTGTACTCCAGTCACCTTGAGCACAAGACTTGCAGCTTCTGGAACATATCTGGAGCACATTCTTTCTTCCCCCCATTCATGGCTGTGTACATATATTCCATGCTACTGAGTGGAAGGTTCTTTTTCCCCATTTGTGTGGAATATCCTTTTCTTTCAGGGCAGAACTCTTTCTTAGCTTTCAAGACCCTAAATATCAGTCACTTTGTGAATCCTTTCTCCAAAAATTGAAATTTGTGAGCTCTCTTCTCTATGCCTGTAGCCTCTTATTTTTCTTTCTGAATATATTAACATTGATTACAATAATTTGTTTATAAAGCTACTTTTCCCACTGAACTAGAAAATCCTTGATGGCAGCAACTCTCAAACATTTCCTGCCTTTACCAGTGTCTTCCATATAGTCAGCCTATAATAAATATGCTTAGTGAATAACTTAACCAGTCAATCAATCAATAAGTCTATTCTGACATTAAAGTGGTAAATTTGTGCTGTATAAGAATCTTTCAAAACAAAATTTTGATCCTATATAACATAGATAAAAAGATTTTGAGTATAGCATTAGTTAAAATCATGATATGTGGTTACATATGCATGTCGTTATACTTTATTTGGAAAGAAAATGTCACACATAGGGATTAAATTGCCTAAGCAAATAATATCTGGCATTTGAAAATGGACATCCTGCCAATTGAGCTCTAAAAGTTCCTAATTTAAAAAGGACACATGGGGCTTCATGATGGCTGACTAGAGGCACCGGACACCTGCCTCCTCCACAAAGGAGAACCAAAATAGCGAGTGGATAATCACACTTTGTATAGAATATCCAAGAGAGAATGCTGGAATCCATCAGAGAAATGACACAAAACACGTGAGGTACTGAAGAAAAGGGAGGCAAGGCGGACAGCTGGCTGGGATCAGTCAGGAGCCTGGAGAGATGCCCCAGTGCAAGAGAAAGGGCAAATGAGACATCTCCAGTTGTCCACATGCTCACTGGGAACTGCAATACTAGCAACAAGGGAGCCCTTTGTCCTCTGTGGTTCCTGAAACTACCATAGAGAGCTCCCTGGAGTCCTCACGATGGTACTGCTCCAGAGAGTGGCATGTTAGGCCCATGCACCCCCCAAGTTCTGGGCAGCTGCAGCATGATGCCATTTTGAAATCACACCTGCACCAGACTGCATCCTGTTCTGGACCGAACACCCCCTGCATCTCCTTGTCCGTGGAGCCCCACTGATATCTCCCTACATCTGCCTCAGAAGCTGCAGTGGTGCAATGCAGGTTCAACCCAGCAGAGTGGCTGGCTTGCTAGCATTCCAGCCCACACAGCAACCTGCATGCTGGGGAAAGGGCAGCACAGCACACTAGGGAGGCTGCCCTCATGACAAAGGGAGATGAAGCATTTACAGCCAAATAAATGCTCTCTAGAGCCTGAAACCTGCCTGCCTAGGGCCACTGTCATCAATAGCAACCCTGCCCCAGAGACAGGCTGAGTCATAGTGCACTTGCATGCACTCTGAGGACTGCCACTGCCAGAAGCAAAGCATGTGCTTCCCAGAGCCTGACAGCCACCTGCCTGGTACAGCTACCACAGACAGACCCTGACCCCCTCCCCCATCAGCAAAGCTGATGTCAAGCACTTGAATTCACCCTGAGGACAAGCTCTCCCTGTGCACTGCTGCTGCTGCCACTACCAATGCTAAAGATTGAAGAGTGCGTTCTTCAGAGCCTGAAACCAGCCTGGTTAGTGTGGTTACCACAGACAGAAAACCCACCCGCCTCAGCAGTGGAAGAAGGGCCATTGCATACTTGCTTCTGCCCTGAGGATGGGCTTGCCTCACCTACTGCTGCCTCTGCTGCATCAACCCAAGCTGGCTGCACAGGACCTAGAGAACACCCTGCCCTGCTCACCACAGCCTGTGCCCATGCACACCACTGCCAGGACTGAGGACAAACCTGCCTGGTTAGACACCACCCCGACTTCAGTGCCTGAACATGGCGTCCAGGGGCCTGGATATTGCCCTGCCTTGTCAATCACCCCAGGTGCACATACACAGTACCAGAGACCTAATAACAACCCCAGAACACATGCCTCTGCCAGTGCCCTAGCACACTGACCAGAGACCTGGAGCTTGCCCTGCCCTGCTTATATACCCCATGCTCATGTGTGCCATCAGAGGGATCTGAGAATAGGCCTACACCACCTGACACTACCCCCACCACCAGAAACCATGCATTCTACCTGGGTTTGTGGAGATAAGCTTACTTTGTCAGTTGCCACGGGCTTACATGTGCAGTACCAGGGTGTCTAACTACAGGCCTAGAAAACCTGCTTCCAGTACCCAGGCAAGCTGTCTGAAGGCCTGGGGATTACTCACCCCATCCACCACTGCCGGCATCTGGGCACTCCTCCAGGGGCCTGATGAAGGGTTCATTCAGCGTGCCACCACTACCACTGTTGACACCACCCACATGTGCCACCTGGGAACCTAGGAACTGGCCCTTTCGTCCCACTGCAGCCACTGCTAACACAAAGTGATGCCTTAGAGGTCTAGGGTTGTCCTGTTATTACTACTACCATGACCCATAGCACATATGCTGCCCAGCTGCCCAAAGACTTGCCTACTCACCCACCCCACTGCTGCCACTACTGGCACCTAAGCAAGCAGACGGGACATCAAAGAATTGGCCCTCCTTGACCTGTAAGCAATGGTGCCTGTGTACATCACCTGGGGGCCCCAAGGACAGGCACAGCCAGCCACTGCTCCCACTCTTGGTGCCTCAGTACTGACTGATCTGGTTTCACCAGCAAAACCTCACTACAGCATCCATTAAAAACCATACCATAAACCACTGAGGAAATCTCATATACCACTGATGCTATTTACAGCCAAAAAATGATATGAAATTTATACTACTTCACATACCCATAATCAAAGCTAATGTACTCTACCCAACCAACACCATAAATACATCTACAGGAAAGTTTCTTCCTCTTGCAAAAGCCAACTCAAAAAATTGAAAGAAGAAACTATTACACCAGATGCACTTATGTATCAACAAAAGATCACAATAACCATGAAAAAGCAGGGAAACATGACACTCCAAAGGAACACAATAATTCTTCAGCAACCAATCCCAATGAAAGAAAATTTATGAAATGCCTGAAAAAAAATCAAAACTCTGGTATTAAAGATGCTCACTGGCATACATAATAACATGGATAAACCATACAAAGTAATTAGAAAAATAATTCAGGATATGAATGAGAAATTTACCAAAGAGACAGATATTATATATATATAAAAAGAATCAAACAGAAATCCTGAAACTGAATAATTCAATGAATGAAATACCAAATGCAGTCAAGGGCTTCAACATATAATCCAGCAATCCCACTTTTAGATATTTACTCTAAAGAATTGAAATTAGGATCTAGAAGAGATATAAGCACTCCTATGTTCATTGAAGCATTATTTACAATAGTCAACATATGGAAACAAACTAAATGTCCTTGAACAGAAAATGGATTACAAATGTGGAATAGGATCTTTCCCTTCTCCTTTCTCTTTCTTCCGCCTATTAAACCCCTGCTGCTAAAAAAAAAATGTGGAATATACATACAATTGAATATTTTTCAGCTTTATAAAGGAAGAAAATTCTGCAAAATGCAAGAACATTGATGAAACTTGAAGACATTATGATAAGTGAAATAAACCAGTCACACAAAGAAAAATATTGCATGATTCTGCTTATATGAACAATCTAAAATAGTCATGTTCTTAGAATCAAAGAGTGAAAGGTGGTTACCAGGAGCCAGGGGGGCCGGGAAATGGGGAATTACTAATGAATGGTTATAAAATTTCAGGTAAGCAAGATGAGTAAGTTCTAGACATCTGCTGCACAACATTGTATCTCTAGTCAACAATGCTGTATTGTACACTTAAAATTTGTTAAAAGGATATATCTCATGCTAAGTATTCTTATAACAATAGAATAAAAACTTAAAGTATAAGGTGGGGCCAAGATAGCCAACTAGAAACAGCAGCGTGTGACTCCCATTGGAAAAAAACAATAATAAGAGTGTTAATCCTTCACCAGCAACCAACATATCCAAGTTCTCTCATCAGAACTGACTAGAAGGCTGGCGTGACGCGCAGACAGAAGTAAGAACAGTGTGGTCCTGCAGCCTGAGAGCCACATGGGGCAGAGGAGTCCCCTCCCCGTGGCCAAGGGAGACGGTGAGTGAGTATGCTACACAGGAGGGGAAACCGTGATTTTTCATGAAACTGTGCAACCCACAGATCAGAAGACCCCCACTCGCTGTAATGCCCAACCTGGTTTTTACTAACCCTGTTTTTAGACTCTCCCTTTCCTTTAATCACCTAGCCTTGTTTCCACCTGAATTGACTCTCCCTTAGCTAAGAGAGCCAGACAGACTCCATCTTGGCTCTTTCACTGGCAGCCCCTTCCTCAAGGATTTAACTTGTGCAAGCTGACTCCCAGCACATCCAAGAATGCAATTAACTGATAAGATACTGTGGCAAGGTATATCCGCAGTTCCCAGGAATTCGTCCGATTGATAACGCCCAAAGCCCCGGGTCTATCACCTTGTAATAGTCTTAAAGCCCCTGCACCTGGAACTGTTTACTTTCCTGTAACCATTTATCCTTTTAACTTTTTGACTACTTTACTTCTGTAAAATTGTTTTAACTAGATCCACCCCCCCATCCCCTTTCTAAACCAAAGTATAAAAGAAAATCTAGCCCCTTCTTCGGGGCGGAGAGAATTTTGAGCATTAGCCATCTCTTGGCCGCCGGCTAAATAAACGGACTCCTAATTCGTCTCAAAGTGTGGCGTTTTCTCTAACTCGCTCAGGTACAACATCGCAAACCCACGCCACCGGGGCCTAGCGTTCCAACCTCGGAACACGCAGATCCTCATCAGCCTCTCTCACCTGTAATCTGCTTAAGCCTGCTGAGTTCTGGGAGGAGGGGCAACCAGCACCACGCTGTGGCTGCCGGTTGTTTAAGCCCTGGGAGCTCCTTGTGGGAGGGGCAGCAGCCAGCACTGGGACTGGCAACTGCCTAACATACTAAGCTCTTTGGGCAGGAAAAGGGCGACATCCATCTCTATAGCTCCAGGCTGTGCTTTTCCCCTGCTGGAGCCAGGGAGACTGGAGGGTTTGGTCCCAAGACTTGTGCCCCACAGCCCAACACACTGGATGTGGCAGTCTGCAGCCAGAGTGCTTCTTCAGGCCTCCCCCTGACCCATCTGTCCTCACTGGGTGGGGATTCCCTGCAGTAACTCCAATAATTCCAGCCAGAGGCTCAGGGACCGAACCCAGATCTCCCTGGGCCTGAGCCCCTAGGGGGAAGGGTGGCCACAGTCTCTGCAGACCAGCAGTTCTAGCCTTTCCTCCTGGTATTTCTGAGGAATCCAGGCAGCCCAGACAAGTGTATTTCACCCCAGCAAGGCACACCCCCTCCACCAAGGGACAAAGTACTTCATTAGATGGGTCCTGTCCCCCATGCCACCCAACTGGGTGAGATCTTCCAACAGGACTTTTCAGACACCCTATACAGAAGTGATCCTACTGGCATCAGATTGGTGCCCCTAGAGGTCAGAGGTCCCAGAAGAAGGAGCAGGCACCCATCTTTGCTGTTCTCCAGGCCCCTTAAGTGATATCTCCAGGTGTGGGAGAGAATCAGATGAATAGGGCCTGAAGTGAATCCCCAGCAAACTGTAGCAACCCTGCGGAAGAGGGATCTGACCATTGAAAGAAAAACAAGCAGAAAGCAACAACAACAGCATTAACAACGACAACCAAAAAGCCCCACAAAAAACCCACCCAAGGGTCAGCAGCCTCAAAGACTGAAAGTAGACAAACTCATGACGAGAAAGAATCAATGAAAAAATGCTGAAAACCCAAAAGATCAGAGCGCCTCTTCTCCAAATAATCACAACGTATCTCCATCGGGGCACAGAACTGGACAGAGGATGAGACGGAAGAATTGACAGAAGTATGCTTCAGAAGATGGGTAACAAAAAACTGTGCAGAGCTAAAGGAGCATGTTCTAACCCAATGCAAAGAAGTTAAGAACTTGGATAAAAGTTTAGAGGGATTGCTAGCTAGAATAACCAGTTTAGAGAGGAACTTAAATGACCTGCTGGTGCTGAAAAATGCAGCATGAGAACTTTGTGAAGCATACACAAGTATCAGTAGCTGAGTCAACCAAGTGGAAGAAAGAATATCAGAATTTGAAGACTACCCTGCTGAAATAAGGCATGCAAACAAGTATAGATAGAGAAAAAAGAAAGAAACGAAATGAACAATGCCTCCAAGAAATATGAGACTTCATAGAAAGACTGGACCTGGGATTGATTGGAGTACCAGAAGGTGATGGGGAGAATGGAAACAAGCTGGAAAACACATTTCAGAATATTATCCGGGAGAACTTCCCCAACCTAGCAAGACAGGCCAATATGCAAATTCAGGAAATACTGACAACACTATTAAGATACTCCATGAGAAGATCAACCCCAAGAAACAGAATCGTCAGATTCTCCAAAGTCAAAATGAAGGAAAAACTGTTAAGGACAGACAGAGAGAAAGGCCATGTCACCTACAAAGGGAAGCCCAGACTAACGGTGGACCTCTCAGCAGAAATTCTACAAGCCAGAAGAGATTGGGGGCCAATAGTCAACATTCTTAAAGAAAATATATTTTTAGCCAGAATTTCATATCCAGCCAAACTGAGCTTCATAAGCAAAGGAGAAATAAAATTCTTTCCAGAAAAGCAAATACTGAGGGATTTTGATACCACCAGGCCTGCCCTGCAAGAGCTCCTGAAAGAAGCACTAAATATGGAAAGGAAAAACTGTTACCAGCCACTGCAAAAACACACCAAAATATAAAGACCAATGACACTATGAAGAAACTGCATGAACTAATGTGCAAAATAACCAAATGGCATCATAATGATAGGATCAAATTCACAAATAACAATGGTAACCTTAAATGTAAATGGGCTAAAAGCCCTGATTAAAAGACACAGACTGGCAAGTTGGATAAAGAATCAAGACCCATTGGTGTGCTGAGTTCAGGAGACCCATCTCATGTGCAAAGACACACATAGGCTCAAAATAAAGAGATGGAGAAATATTTACCAAGAAAATGGGAAGAAAAAAAGAAGAAAAGAAGAAAAGCAGGGGTTGCAATCCAGTCTCTGAATAACAGACTTTAAACCAACAAAGATCAAAACAACAACAACCAAAAAAAACCCAAAAAAAACCCAAAAACAAAAACAAAAACAAGGGCATTACATAATGGTAAATGTAAAGGTAAACAGTAAATTCAACAAGAAGAGCTAACTATTCTAAATATATATGGACCCAATACAGGAGCACCCAGATTCATAAAACAAGTTCTTAAAGACATGCAAAGAGACTTAGACTCCCACACAATAATAGTGGGAGACTTTAACACCCCACTGTCAGGATTAGATCAACAAGGCAGAAAATTAACAAGGATATTCAGAACTTGAACTCTGCTCTGGATCAAGTGAATCTAATAGATGTCTACAGAACTCTCTACATCAAATCAATAGAATATACATTCTTCTCAGTGCCACAGGGCACTTATTCTAAAATTGACCACATAATTGGAAGTAAAACATTCCTCAGCAAATGCAAAAGAACTGAAATCATAACAAACAGTCTCTCAGACCACAGTGCAATCAAATTAAAACTCAGGATTAAGAAACTTTTTCAAAACCACACAATTACATGGAAATTGAACAACCTCCTCCTGAATGACTCCTGGGTAAATAATGCAATTAAGGCAGAAATCAAGAAGTTCTTTGAAACCAATCAGATCAAAGATACAATGTACCAGAATCTCTGAGACACAGCTAAAGCAGTGTTAAGAGGGAAATTTATAGCACAAAATGCCCACATCAGACAGCTAGAAAGATCTCTAATTGACGCCCTAACATCACGAGTAAAACAGAGAGTCAAGAACAGACTAATCCAAAAGTTAGCAGAAGACAAGAAATAACTAAGATTAGAGAAGAATTGAAGGAGTTAGAGACACAAAAAATCCTCCAAAAAAAAAAAATCATGAATCCAGGAGCTGGTTTTTTGAAAAACAAAACAAAACAACAACACAAAAAACAGACCACTAGCTAGACTAATAAAGAAGAAAAGGGACAATAATCAAATAGACACAATAAAAACTGATAAAGGGGATATTACCATTGGCCCCAAGGAAACACAAACTACCATCAGAAAATACCATAAACACCTCTATGCAAATAAACTAGAAAATCTAGAAAAAAATAGATAAATTCCTATATGCATACACCCTCTCAAGACTAAACCAGAAAGAAGTCAAATCCCTGAGTAGACAAATAATAAGTTCTGAAATTGAGGCAGTAGTTAATAGCCTACCAACCAAAAAAAGCCCAGGACCAGATGAATTTGCAGCTGAATTCTAACAGAAATACAAAGAGGAGTTGGTACCATTCCTTCTGAAACTATTCCAAACAATTGAAAATGAGGGACCCCTCCCTAACTCATTTTATTCAGCCAGCATCATCCTGATAAGAAAACTTGGAAGAGAAACAACAAAAAAAGAAAACTTCAGGCCAATATTGCTGATGAACATTGATGCAAAAATCCTCAATAAAATACTGGCAAACCCAATCCAGCAGCACATTAAAAAGCTTACCCACCATGATCAAATCATCTTCATCCATGGATGCAAGGCTGGTTCAACATATGCAAATCAATAACTGTAATCCATCCCATTAACATAACCAAAGAAAAAAACACATGATTATCTCAACAGGTGCAGAGAAGGCCTCTGATAAAATTCAACATCCCTTCATGTTATAAACTCTCATAAACTAGGTATTGATGGAACATATCTCAAAATAATAAGAGCTATTTATGACAAACCCACAGCCAATATCATATTGAATGGGCAAAAGCTGGAAACATTTCCTTTGAAAACCAGTACAAGACAAAGATGACCTCTCTCTTCACTCCTATTCAACATAGTATTGGAAGTTCTGGCCAGGGCAGTCAGGCAAGAGAACTAAATAAAGGGTATTCAAATAAGAAGAGAGGAAGTCAAAGTGTCTCTGTTTGCAGATGACATAATTTTATATTTAGCAAACCCCACCAACTCAGCCTCAAAACTCCTTAACCTGATAAGTAATTTCAGCAAAGTCTCAGGATAAAAAGTCAATGTGCAAAAATCACAAGCATTCCTTTACACCAACAATAGCCAAGCAGAGAGCCAAATCATGAATGAACTCCCATTCACAGTAACTACAAAGAGAATAAAATACCTAGACTACAGCTAACATGGGATGTGAAGGACCTCTTCAAGGTGAACTACAAACCACTGCTCAAGGAAATAAGAGAGGACACAAACAAATGAAAAAAGATTTCATCCTCATGGATAGGAAGAATCAATATCATGAAAATGGTCATATTGCCTAGAGTAATTTATAGATTCAATGCTATTCCCTCCAAACTATCATTAACATTCTTCACAGAGTTAGAAAAAACTATTTTAAATTTCATATGGAATCAAAGAAGACCCCATATAGCCAAAACAATCCTAGGCAAAAAGAACAAAGCAGGAGGTATCATGCTACCTGACTTCAAACTATACTACAAGGCTACGGTAACCAAAATAGCATGGTACTGGTACCAAAACAGACATATAGACCAGTGGAGCAGAACAGAGACCTCAGAAATAACACCACACATCTGCAACCATCTGATCTTCAGCAAATCTGCCAAAAACAAGCATTGGGGAAAGGATCTCCTATTCAATAAATGATGCTGGGAAAACTGGCTAGCTATATGCAGAAAACAGAAACTGGACCCCTTCCTTACAACTTATACAAAAATTATCCCAAGATGGATTAAAGACTTATATAAAACTCAAAACCATAAAAACCGTAGTAGAAAAAAACCTAGGCAATACCATTCAAGACATAGGCATGGGCAAAAACTTCATGACAACACCACCAAAAGCAATTGCAACAAAAATCAAAATGACAAACAGGATTTAATTAAACTAAAGTGCTTCTGCACAGCAAAAGAAGCTATCATCAGAATGAATAGGCAACCTACACGATGGGAGAAAATTTTTGCAATCAATCCATCTGACAAAGGTCTAATATCTAGAATCTACAAGGAACTTAAACAAATTTATGAGAAGAAATCAAACAACCCTATAAAAAGTGGGCAAATAATATGAACAGACACTTCTCAAAAGAAGACATTTATGTGGCCACAAACATACAAAAAAAAAGCTCAACATCACTGATCATCAGAGAAATCCAAATCAAAACCATAATGAGGTATCATTTCACGCCAGTGAGAATGGCGATTAATAAAAAGTCAGGAAACAATAGATGCTGGTGAGGCTGTAGAGAAATAGGAATGTTTTCACACTATTGGTGGGAATGTAAACTAGTTCAAACATTGTGGAAAACAGTATGGCAATTTCTCAAGGACCTAGAACCAGAAATACCATTGACCCAGTAATTCAATTACTGGGTATATACCCAAAGGAATATAAATCATTCTACTATGAAGACACATGCACACATATGTTTATTGCAGCACTATTTACAATAGCAAAGACATGGAACCAACACAAATGTCCATCAATGATAGACTGGATTAAGAAAATGAGGGGGGCTGACATCCTATATGACTTGCACCTAGATCAAGAAATGGCATTCACAGCATCCCTGAAGCCCCCCTTGCATTCCTAGGCACAGTCACTAACTCTCATCCAAAGGAGCCCTCTATCTGATTTCTAACACCATAGATTAACTTTTCTTGGGTTTGATCTTTATGTGAACTGATTCCATGATGATTTATGTATCTGGATTCTTCCACTCAACTTTTTTTGTGTGTGTGGGCTTTATCCATACTTTTGTATAGAGATGCAATTTCTCATTCATTCTCATTTCTGTATTATACCCCATTGTGTGATTATGATACGGGAGGGGGCAGGGGAGTGCTGGGTAGAAAAAGGCGGGTCCCTGACTAGGGTTCAACCCCCAGGCCAGTGCCCACAGACCTAGGTAAGGACAGGCATTTCTGGTTTTGCGCCCAAATGTCGCATTTTCCAAGACCATCCTGGCCCTCCACGCCCCTATCCTATGCCTATAACAACCCCGAGATCCTAGCAGGCACAGACACAAGTGGCTGGATGTCGAGAGGAACACACAGGCAGAAGAGCACATGGACAGGCACCTGTAGATGTCAGCAGGCCATCGACTGGTGGAACGCTGGGGAGTTTGGCCGGGGTGGTGGGAGGAGAGCCCAGCTGCTGGGTGGCCTGACTCCAGGGAAAACCACCTTCCCACTCCATCCTGCTTCTGGCCTCCCCATCCACCTCGCTGAGAGCTACCACCACTCAATAAAAAACCCTGCACCCATCCTCCAAGCCCTCATGTGATCCAATTTTTCTGGTACACCAAGGCAAGAACCCAGGATACAGAAAGCCCTCTCTCCTTGCGATAAGGCAGAGGGTCGAATTGAGCTGATGAACACAACGACTAAACTGAATCAGAGCACACTGTAACACACACACACTGTAAGCATTCATCTCTAGATGCTGCCGTGGGGTCGGAGCCCCACAACCTGCCTGTCCGCATGCTCCCCCTAGAGGTTTGAGCTGCGGGGCACTGAAGAAGTTAGCCACACCCCCCATCTGTGGGAGGGATAAAGGAACTTTTCTGATTTCAATTATTCCACAATTTATATTCTACTGCTGATGGGCATTGGGAAATTTCCAGTTTGTGGTTTTTACAAATAGTGATTTTTGAACATTCTTATGTATGTCTTTCAGTAGACCTCTATATACATATCTATTAGATTTGTATCTAGAAGTAAAATTATGAAATCACAGGGTATACATATGTTGAGTTTAGTAGATTCTGCTAAATTAATGGTCATAAGTAGAAAAAGGTGGTCATATTAATTTACACCACCACCGGCAATGTGTATGAATTTGAGTAGCTCCATATCCTCACTAACATTTGCAATTACATATATTTTTTATTTGCTATTCTAATGGCTATACCTTAGTATAGTTTTAATTTGAATTTCTCTTAATATAAATGACAATAAACTCTTAATATATTAATACTTATTTGTATGTATTATTCTGAAATTTATTGACTGCCCCTTCAAAATATAGAAATAGTATAACCACTTATCATTTCTGCTACTATCACACGGAAGAGCCACTGACATTTCTTACTCGGATATATTAGTCCATTCTCACACTGCTATAAAGAAATAGCTGAGACTGGATAATTAATAAACAAAGAGGTATAATTGGCTTATTGTTCTGCAGGCTGTACAGAAAGCACGGCAGCATCTGCTTCTGGGGAGGCCTCAGGGAGCTTTAATTCATGTAGAAGGCAAAGATGGAGCAGGAATCTTCATGGCAAGAGCAGGACCAAGAGAGAGGAGGGAGCTGCTGTATGCTTTTAAACAACCAAATCTCATGAAAACTCACTATCACAATTGACAGAAACAGGGGGGAAATCTGTCCTCCATGATCCAATCACCTCCCGTCAGGTCCCTCCCTTGAAACATGGGGATTACAATTAGAATGAGATTTGGGTGGGGACACAGAGCCAAGCCATATCAGATAGGGATACAGATTCAAACCATATCATTGGGCAATTGGAAAGTCCTCTTGACTTGATCTCTTTGCTTTCATTATTGCTCTCCTACAATCTAATCTCAACATAACAAACAGAGTAATTTTGCTGAATTGCGATTCAGATCATGTGTCACTATTCTGCACAAACCCTCCAATGCTGGTTTTATTTACACCTGCAGTTCCCTACATGATCTGGCCCATATTCATTCACAGACTTAATCATCAGTTACTCTTCTTCTTGCTTATTCTACTCTAAATCCACTGATCTTGTACTTCTTCAAATATTGCAAGTGTGTTATTGCCTTAAGATATTTCTATTAGCACTTCCTTATAATATGAAGTCCTTAAAATATTCTTATAAAACTCTTAAAATTTTCTTACAACTAACTGCCTTAATGTCTACAAGATTTTGCTCAAATGTCAGCTTCTGCACGAAGCTCAAACTGACCATTCTTACCCCTGACTCTGGTACTCCTGATATTGTTACTGAAATGCCAGGGGTTTGGTCTAGGTCCTGCTATTCACCACACAGAAAGCCATTCACTGAAACAGTGAGCATTGCCAGGAAAGAAGGTTTTAATTAGGTGCTGCACTTGAGGAGATAGGAAATAATTCTCATATCCATCTCCCTGACCAACTAAAATTAGGGGTTTTTATGGCAGGGAAGAAATGTAGCTATGTGTGGGAAAACAGGAATGTTGAAGGGACAAAGAAGAGGAGTTTGTCAATAGGAAGCAGGTGGTTGGTTGAGCAATCATGACAGGTGAGGGGTCCTGCATCTCAGTGTCCAGATGCAGTGATCTGGCAAGATTCAGTTCCTTGATACTATCTGGGAGGACTGATGGCTGGTTTCCTGGGAGGGGAACTCAGATAAGACAAATAAAACTTTCTCAAGTTTTAAGACTGGGAGAGTCAATTTCTATGTTTATTCAGATGAAACCACAAACATCGGTTCTATGAGAAAATTGGGTGGGTTTTAGTCTCTCCCTTTCAATTTATCATTTCCTCAACCATGGGGAATGTGGTCATCAATCCTTCTGGCTGCTACATGTTGAGGATGGACATTGTCGGCAGGTTCATACCAGGGGTGACTGCATGGCCACCCAGGAATCAAATATTAAACACTATGGGTTTCTTCTGAAACATAATCTTTTTCTCTTCAGTCCCCAACTTGCACCAAAGACAAATCACAGCAGTACCAACCTACCTGCAAAATAAGCTTCAGTCCCACTATAATTGGTCTGACTACCCCACACAGAGTACAGCAAGAATCATTGTCTAACTGGGCTCTCCTAAATGGGCTTTGCTGGAATCTCTCACTAGGAATCTCAGACTTGACTTCGAAAGGCCTCTTGAGCCCAGCCAAGTATCCATTTGCACCTAAAAATACCTGTAAGCATTGAGTGAACCCCTCTCTTCTTGAGGACCCAAAACAACTTGAGGTTTCTAGGTCTGTCAGAAAGTGACAGTCTCTACTTTCCATTGGCCAGGAACCCTATGGAAAGGAACTTCATAGATAAACTATGAGGCCAGTTTTTCTGAGGGGTTCTTATTGACAAATGAAGATATGACTTTATCTTCCTCTCCTTTCCATGCCCTCTTTTTTCAACTTTAGCTTTTTTGTTGTTGTTGTTGTTGTTTTGTTTTTTGTTTTTTGAGATGGAGTCTCGCTCTTGTTGCCCAGGCTGGAGTGCAATGGCGTGATCTCGGCTCACCGCAACCTCCACCTCCTGGGATCAAGCAATTCTCCTGCCTCAGCCTCCCGAGTAGCTAGGATTACAGGCATGCACAACCATGCCTGGCTAATTTTGTATTTTTAGTAGAGATGGGGTTTCTCCATGTTGGTCAGGCTGGTCTCGAACTTCCGACCTCAGGTGATCCACCCCTCGGCCTCTCAAAGTGCTAGGATTACAAGCGTGAGCCACTGTCCTGGCCTCAACTTAAGCATTTTTTAAACAGGGATTTATTTTTCACATTTGACATTTAACAGATTTAACAAGATCAATTACGTGATACCAAATTTTGCTAGATAGCCCCTGTTAATTCTTCTACTTCTTGAAATTTCTTTTGTTTCATTAATTTGCTTTTTTTGTGGAATTCTATAATGTGTAGTTCAAATCTCCTTTGTTTATTTTTGATATTTATCATTTTCTCTATAAGCTTGTCAGACATTTATCTCCATTTTATTTTGTTCAGTTTTTCATTCCTATCTTTAGTATCTATTTTCACTTCTATTTATTCTTGAGCTGCTTCTATTTTTTCTTTATTTCTTCTATAATTCTCAAAATTGCTTCTCTGAACTCTTATATCTCTGCCTATAGTCTTGTTTAATAACATTATTTCATTAATAATTAAAAATCCAATATATGGTCATATTTGAGTATAATTTTGATTTATTCATAATACCATCTTTCTGGTGGGTGATTGTAATCTGCAGCTTATTTTTCCTGCTCTTCACTTTGGTTTTTCATTGTGATTTTTTTTCTCCCCAGCTAATTCTTTGCAGCAGATTTATGTTAGCAGGATACCAAGGCCATATTTTGGGTCAGCAGAAATTTTTATTTGGATTGAGTGAAATCTTTTAGCTTTCACCTTTAGCATGCTAGTGGATCCAGGTAGCTGTCAGATTGCTCACAATGTAGACTTTCTTTCCTATTTTGGTACTTAGAGTCAAACAAAAGTTTAAAAAAGTAGCCATTGTTAGGGCAAGATATTCTATTCTCTTTGTTGTAAATATGATATTTTGGTTCTTCCCTTAAGGGCATTTCCTTCATCTTGGAGAGGTTTACTTCACAGTTTTTCTGAGATCTGTAGCCAGTGGTATTCTGCATCCCCTTTTTATTGTGGTAAAATATATGTGATATAAAATATAACATTTTAATGATTTTGAGTGTACAAGTCAGTGGTATTAAGTACATTCACAACGTTGTGCAACAATCATCACTATCTATTTCCAGAACATTTTCATTACCCAAAACATAAATTTTGTACCCATTAAACAATAACTCTCCATTCCCCTGGGTACACTCTATTCTACTTCCTTTCTCTATAAATTTGCCTACTCTAGATACCTCATATACATGAAATCATACACTATTTTTCCTTTTGTGTCTGGCTAATTTCACTTAGCACAATATTTTCAAAGTTTATCTGTGTTGTAGCATGACAACAAAATTGTTATGGCAGAATAGTATATTATTGTATGTATACATTACAGTTTTTTAATCCATTAAAGTGTTGATGGAAGAGTTATTACTACCTTTTGGGTATTGTGAGTAAAGCTGCTCTGTGTCTTGGTGTACTAGTATCTGTTTGAGTCCTTGCTTTCAGTTCTTATGGGTATATAACTAGGAGTGAAATTGCTGGATTGACATTCTCTTTTTACTCCTACTTCAGCATTTTTGGTGTTTATTACTTGCAGCCACACTTCTATATATTTTGCATATTGTAGCCATAAGACAGCCCATAGTTATAGTAAAGAGTGTTTATGATTCTAGTTTTGTTATTCTTGCTGAATGTGGTGGTATCTGAGAAGAAAAAGTTGGATAATGTGAACTTTATTCTACCACTTTGAACCAGAAATATTTAATAAATTTTTACTGTCAAAAAAGTGTCCAGTAATGCTTATAATATCCTAACTGCTAAATTGAAGTTTCTTTCTTCTATATAAACATGAATAATGAAGTTTAATATTTAAGGGAAAAAAACAAATAAATAACCATTGAGCACCTTCTGTATTCTGGGCTGGCTGCTTCATGCCTTAAAATTACATTATTGTAACCTAATTTAAATATTAGAGTAAGCCATGTTAAGGTAATTATTTTACTCTTATTTTATAGATAACAATCTGAGACATGCAGCTTGCATAATTTTTCAAAGTCATAGATACAACATGCTAGCCAATTGGGAGGTACACCCAGATGTTTCTGACTGTAATCCATATTCTTTTCTCTATAAAAAAAATTTTACCCACTGTAATGACTAAATTAGTTTTCAGCAAAATCAAATGTCTCAACTCAGCACCAAAATTGTGAATATAGACACTAAAAAATTAGAGACTTTTATGTGTGTTTAATCCATTTGGTCCAATTTAGTATATATCCAAAAGCTACTGATTAAGAGGAGGCAAAAGTTTTTGCTTTTGCCATCACATGCTTATGTGTCATCTCCAGAGACTAAACTTATGCTTAAAATAGGAAAAACATAGTTTTCCCAATTACATGGCAATAAAAAGATTACCTCAAGCTATCATTTTTAATGGATCTTTTCTCATGGACATCACAGGAAAATGCTGAATACTGATTAATGTCTACAGTAAAGACTAGCAATGCACACATTTGTGCACCTCTGCTATGAAAATTATGCTTTTCTAGGCTTAAATAAGATGTTATCACTTTCTCTTGATGAAGACCATTAATTAGTATGACTAAGTGAAAATACGCTCTCAGTTTCAAAATTATATTTCAATGTTATATACCTTGCATTCCACAATAAATCCCTTAACTCAGTGAAACTTATGATTTTTACAGTCAAGTTTTAAGCCGCTAATTTAATATTTACATAAAAATAATAAAGATTTTACTTTAAAATATTTTCATTGTTTTTTAAGTTAAACATTAAATATATGTGTTCAGATTTCAGTTTGTTTTGATCTTAAGAAATATATTCTTATTTATATACTGTTTTGTTCCAGAAATGACTTAAAACAACATGTAAGAGAGTGTGTAAAATAAAATAAGGTGATATAAGTTAAGAGTATAGGAAACCAAAGTAAAAAAAGAAAAAAAAAAGAAATATATACGTGTGTGTGTGTGTGCATTTTGTAGATACTGGTATGGTGAAGTGCTTTCCCAAGAATATAACCAAAGATATAAACATAAAGAAACATTCTTGTGAGTTTTAATATATTCCAGAAATAACTTTCAACTACATATGAGATAAAATCAAAATAAGTTGTAAAAACTACAATATATCATAAATCAAACTGTCAAATACCTAAAGAAAAGTATAAACATTTAAATAAGGCACTTTCAGAAATTCCTAGGTAGCTGGCCCAATTGCCAGCTCTCAGTATCCTAATCAAATCTCAATTAACAATACAATTTTTCACAGCAGAGATGGATACTCAATATTTTTTAAAACTACACTATATGAAGGCCAGAAAATAAACGAAAAGAAAAGAAAACAAAGATAGAGGTACACTTCGATAAAATATTTCTTAAGGGAAAGTTTGAATTGTGTATGTGGGCTAAATTTTAAAAAAAGATGTCTGAAAATAATTCTAGTTGATAAATTAATTATAATACTTTCAGAGTATAAGCTGTTATATAACCACTAAATTACTTTTGCCAAATAGGATTTAAAGATATCAGAAGGCATTTATGATACATTGATAAGTAAACAGTTAGTTAAAATGCAGTGTAGTTCAATTAAAAAACTATGTCATTATCTTTTTCTATCTAAACATTCTGAACATACAGCATATTCTTATTTGAAGATTGTTTTGAAGTTATTTCTGGGCAATTTATTTTCATATCTGATTTTTTGTTGATATTACTTTTATAAATTTTTTTACATATATTATTTATTAAGCAAAAACAACACCATGTCACAAAACAGGGTATATAGAGTGATCTCTTTTTTTGTCAATAAAAATATTTATTATGAATCTATTATTTGCTGAGAAATATTCTAGATAATTAAATATTTCATATCTGGCCAAACTAAGCTTCATAAACAAAAGAGAAATAAGATCCTTTTCAGACAAGCAAATGCTAAGGGAGTTTATTACTACCAGACCTGCCTTACAAGAGCTCCTGAAGTAAGCACTAAACATGGAAAGGAAAGAGCATTACCAGTCACTACAAAAACACACTGAAGTACACAGACCACTGACACTATAACACCACCACATAAATAAGTCTGCAAAATAACCAGCTAACATCATGATGACAAGATTAAATTTATACCTATGAATATTAACCTTAAATGTAAATGGGCTAAATGCTCCAATAAGAGCACACACAGTGGCAAATTTGATAAAGAACCAAGATCCATTCATATGCTGTCTTCAAGAGGCCCATCTCACATGTAATGACTCACATAGGCTCAAAATAAAGGGATGGAGGAAAATCTACCAACCAAATGGTAAACAGAAAAAAGCAGGGGTTGCAATCCTAATTTCTGACAAAACAGAGTTTAAACCAACAACAACAAAATAAGAATGGCATTACATAATGGTAAAGGGTTCAATTCAACCAGAAGACCTAACCATCCTAAATATATATGTATATATGCACCCAACACAGGAGCACTCAGATTCATACGGCAGGCTCTTAGAGACCTTCAAAGAGACTTAGACTTCCACATAATAATAGTGAGAGACTTTAACACCCAACTGACAATATTAGGGAGATCACTGAGACAAAAAATTAACAAAGATATTCAGGATCTGAACTCAGCACCGGATCAAATGAACCTGATAGAGATCAACAGAACTCTCTGCCACCCCAATCCCTCAGCCCCCCAAAAAACAATATACATTCTTCTAATCACCACAGGGCACTTACTCTAAAATCAATCACGTAATTGGAAATAAAATATTCCTCAGCAAATGCAAAAGAACTAAAATCATAACAGTCTCTCAGACCACAGTGCAATTATTTTAGAAATCAAGTCTAAGAAATTCACTCAAAACCACACAATTACATCGAAATTGAATAACCTGTTCCTGAATGACTTTTCGGTAAATAATGGGATTGAGGCAGCAGTCAAGAAGTTATTTGAAATGAATGAGAACAAAGATAAAACATACCAGAATTTACCTGGGACACAGGTAAGCTCTAGTGTTAAGAGGGAAATTTATAGCACTAAATGCCCACATCAAAAAGCTAGAAAGATCTCAAGTTAACAACCTAACATCACAACTAAAAGAACTAGAGAACCAAGAACAAACAAATCCCCAAACTAGAAGAAGACAAGAAATAACCAAAATCAGAGCTGAAATGGAGAAGATAAAGACACGAAAAACCATTCAAAAGATCAATGAATCCAGGAGCTGGTATTTTGAAAAAAATAATAAAATAGACCACTAGCTAGACTAATAAAGAAGAAAAGAGAGAAGATTCAAGTAGACACAATGATAAATGACAAAGAGGATTTTACCACTGATCCCACAGAAATACAAACAACCATCAGAGAATATTATGAATACCTCTATGCACATAAACTAGAAAATCTAGAAGAAATGGATAAATTTATAGACATATACATCCTCCTAAGACTGAACCAGAAAGAAACTAAATCCCTGAACAAACCAATAATAAATTCTGAAATTGAGGCAGTAATAAATAGCCTACCAACCAAAAAAAGCCCAGGACCAGACGGATTCACAGCTGAATTCTACCAGATGTACAAAGAAGAGCTGGTACCATTCCTGCTGAAACTCTTCCAACAAATTGAGGGGGAGGGACTCCTCCCCAACTCATCCTATGAGGCCAGCATCATCCTGATACCAAAACTTGGCAGAGATACAACAAAAAAGGAAATTTCAAGTCAATATTTTTAATGAATGTCAATGCAAAAATCCTCAACATAATACTGGTAAACTGAATCCAGCAGCACATCAAAAAGCTTATCCACCACGATCAAGTATGCTTCATACTGGTATACAATATAATATTTGGTTCAACACATGCAAATCAATAAAAGTGATTCATCACATAAACAGAACTAAAGACAAAAACCACATGATTATCTCAATAGATGCAGAAAAGGCTTTCAATAAAATTCAACGTCCTTCCTGTTAAAAACTCCCAATAAACTAGGTATCGAAGGAATGTATCTCAAAATAATAAGAGCCATCTATGACAAACCCACAGCCAACATTATACTGAATGGGCAAAAGCTGGAAGCATTCCCCTTGAAAACAAGCACAAGACAAGGATGCCCTCTCTCACTACTCCTGTTCAACATAGTATTGGAAGTCCTGGCTAGGGTAATCAGACAAGAGAAAAGTAAAGAGCATCCAAATAAGAAGAGAGAAAGTCAAACTGCCCTTGTTTGCAGATGACATGATCCTATATCTATAACAGAACCCCATAGCCTCAGCCCCAAAGCTTCTTAAGCTGATAAAAAACTTCAGCAAAGTCTCAGGATACAAAATCACTGTAGAAAATTTTAAAATTTTCTACATTGAACATGTACTGCATTAGGAACCAGAAAAATTATTTATAAGAAATAAACTGGTTGAAAAATAAAATAAAAAAGGAATAGAGACATAAGTCATTGCCAGAAACTAGGTAAAACATTTAGCTCACAGTCACCTAACCACTTGATCTGAATTCTTATAAGCTAACAATCACAGTATTAAGGCCAGACCTTATGGCTACTTTAAAAAAAAAAGCCAAAAATAGCATTCTGACATTAAAAAAAAAACCAATATACTTGGAAATATCCTCTTGAGGATATTTCTTGACAAAAGAAGATTTAATGATGTATGACATTGTCCTTTTCCTTGGCTAACTCTCACACATCCCTCAAATCAGCAGTTGGGGTATTACTTTCTGTAGTAAGCCCTTCTTTAACCACCAGGTTGCCTTCCATGCTCTTCTTTGTGGCTCCCAGAATACTGTATGTGGCTCTCACCACAGCATTTATCTCTGAGTTGTAATTAGTTGGACACTTTTCCAGGCTTCATCAGTGCTGAGACTATCTCTGTTTTGCTTACTGTTGTATTTTTCCCTCAGTCTAATGGTTAGCACATAATAGGTGCTCAATAATTCATTTAACTAAATTAAATTTCACAAGACTATCTCTTACAACTGTCAGTGTAGGCTTAAGTTATCATCACATCAAAAGATAATCCAGAAGAAGCAACTCTGGAGTGTTTGTAGCCTTTAACATATAATCTGTAAGTTTAGGTCTTCACTGACCTAGCTTGATATTTTAGAATATCTGGAAAAGTGAATGGATAGTTTGCTTTGCATGTAATTTTTTTTGTATATTGTATCTCTCAAATAAACTTTGACAAAATTACGTTATAGTTATCTCAAATTTGTTTAGTCATATAAAAAGTACTGGTAAACAGGTATTTTATGCTGTCAATTGTTTAAAGACCCATGTGCCTAAACAGATCATGAGAGACAGGAATAAACATCCATTCTGACAGTTATCTGAAAACTCATCAGTAGGATCAATTCTTTTTTTTTAGAAAGACGTTTTGATTTCATTGTCGCACATAAGTAAATAGACAATTAAACCTAATTATATTCCTTATGGCACTGCCACAATAGTTTTATGCTTAAAATAAAAGTTAAGGAAGTCAAACTCACAGCTGTTCATGACGTAATTAGACATGTGCTCCAGAGCTGTTTTTTTTTTTTTAAGGTCATTCAATTTATGTCATTGCTCTTTATAAAACAGTTGAAACTTTGAAACTGTCTACAAAACATTACTTACAAAATACTTGATTTTAGCTTAGATTTTTGCCCATAATTATGTAGTCAAATGCTCTAGTTTGAACTTTATCATGTGTAGTGCTTGTTAGACTTGAATCAAAATCAATATTAACATTCTAATTTTAACATTAACTGGATGATAAATCTAGTTAAATAAATCCCCAACCAGTCAGACAGAAACATTAACCCACACTTGAACTGTTCAGATTTGACTGGTAGCAACTCAAGTGACAATAATAGTGTAGATATTTCAGATCTTCATTAAAAAATCCAGATAGTGAGGACATTAATTAGAAGTAGAAGTCCTACCTGTAATCAATGTGTATTAAAATGTTTGCTATTTTACCAATTTCCGTTTGTTTAACCTTTTTATAAACACACAGTATATCTTTTTGTAACTAAAATAGGACAATTGGTTCTTTAAGTGTTAACTTTAGCATAACAACAATCATTTTAATTCACTGATATATTTAAATATTTTCTACAAAAATTATTGGCTTTAAGCATCACCACACAATTCACTATGGTTGATTACCGAATTATTATTATCTGTTAGGTGATAATGTTTATACACTGGAAAGGACTTTTAAAATTTAAAATAAACGTAATTTTAAATCAACAAATCAATCATTTTGAGGAATACAAAGTATTGCTCAGCCATTTTTTTCACCTTTAAGATTCTTATTTTCATAATTTTTAGGAAGCATATTTTGGTAACAGACAAACTGTTAAAATTCATCTTTATATGACAGCGAGGTACATTTTTAAAAGTTTGTATAAATGACAGCCACTGCCTAATTTTTACCCCAGAATTTTCAAATGTCTGAATATAATTTGTGATAAATTTCATATCATCTCTGAGAAAGCATTGAATAAATCATTTTTAATTAAAGGCCAAATATAATGTGTTAGTCTCCAAGACGCAAACACTAAATTCTATGCACAGCAGCTGCTGGATCATCTCCAGCAATCTGAATTCATTTAGCTTAAAAAACAGTTTCCTGTATTTCTAACCACAGCTTTTCATAATGAAAACTGCCATATTCTTCACATAATTACATCTAAACACATCACTAACCCTCCAACAATTGTTTCCATGCTGTTTCTTTTAAATTTTTACTGTTGAAATCCATAACTTAACTCTGAAATTTTCTTTATGCTCTGACATTTAAAAAGCAATATACTATGCTGTATTTACCACTCTCTAGAAACCTCTCTGAGTTTATGAATTCCCTGCATTTCTTTCTTCTCAACTTGTTCCAGAGTTACCTTCAGTCTTCTGTGCTAATAAGCCTATGCCTAGAAAATCCCATTTTTTTGTCTTTCTTATAAGTTTTTCTATCCATAATAATTTCTTTTTTCATTGATCAGTTCCTCTTCTTGCTGGTTTAATCCTTGAAAACAACTTTCCCCATTACGGAATTTTTATTCCTTCTTACATATGCTTAAGACCTGGAGGAGAAGTAACTGACCTCAACTACTCTTTATACTGTGTCTCTTCTTATAGCCATTTGTTCACTGAATGAGCACCTACATAGGTGGTGGCTAAAGATGAATACAACAGGCTGGGTGTGGTGGCTCACGTCTGTAATCCCAGCACTTTGGGAGGCCAAGGCGGGTGGATCACTTGAGGTCAGGAATTCAAGACCAGCCTGGCCAACATGATGAAACCCTGTCTCTACTAAAAAATACAAAAAATTAGCTGGGCGTGGTGGAGGGTGCCTGTAATCACAACTACTCAGGAGGCTGAGGAAGGAGAATCACTTGAATCTGGAAGGTGGGGGTTGCAGTGAGCCCAGATTGTGCCACTGCACTACAGCCTGGGCAACAGCGAGACTCCATCTTTAAAAAAAAAAACAAAGAAGAAGAAGATGAATACAACATAGTCTCTTCCCACACTGGGGGATGGTTTAGTAAAGAAAAACAGTTGTAAGTAAATAAGTGCAGCAATATAGATCTCAATAAAATTAATTAATTAAGTCATCTACATGTATTTCATTGAGGACTGATATGAGACAAGCACTTTGCTAAGTCCTGAGAGATAGTAGAAAACAAACATGGTCTTCTCTCTTGTGGAATTTATACTTCAATGAGGAGCTAGAAGTTGTATGTAGTCATTTAAATAGCATTTAGGAAACTATTCATTTATCACTCCCGTTTCTTTAGTACTATAACAACATTCTCATGCTTCATGTTCCGAAGATAAATATGGCATTAAATAGAATGCTTTGACCTGTATTTTATGTATATCAGGCTTGTGGTAATGGACTGAAAGCACAATGATCATCACTCCTGGCTATTATTTGCCACAGCTGCATCTATGAGCTGGGGTGGGTCACTGGGAGGCGTCCAGCCACAAGGGTATTTGGAACTGTGATTTATCTTCATTTTACATGGTAATATTTCATCTCGCGAATATCCCCAGATTGATGAAGCTTACAGGGACTTTTTTCCCTTTGCTTATAAATCTCTAAGCACTTGACATGTTGAAAAGAATTTCTACAATCAATAGATACCATGATTTGCCAAAGAAAATCAAGGATAGTGAGAGGTCTGGTTTCCTAGAGAAAAGGAATCCCAATGGCTTCAAGCAACAATCCTTCGTAAAAATTCTGTTTAGCTTTGAAGTAAAATCAGCCAATGAATCATAAATTAAACAATTTCATATGCATTTTCTCCTTCAATTTTTATATCAACTCTTTAGGAAAAGTAGGGCAGTTGGTATAAACTGCACACTATAGGGAATAATTAGAATGACTAAAAATCATTGTCAGTAAAAGTCTTTTGTGTCCCAAGGTTGGGGGCCCTTCTACTACATTAGAAGAGAGAAATAAGAATGTATCTGGAGAATGGAGAATGTCTGATTTGTGTCAGGATCCATGCTGGTGGATTATTCATATTATCATATTTAAGTTCATAGAAGAAATAATAGAAATGCAAAATAACAATGAAGCTGATATCCAAAGGAACCATATAGAATAAGAAAAAAAAAAAAAAAAGAATTCTCAAAGCAGTTCCAAGTAGTAAGTCTATTTGGTCCTGTATTTATGTTTGATCATGGCACTTAGAGGCATGCTGTCAGTGAATGAGCCTCAAAAGTTTTATCTCCTACTGTAGTGATGACAATGAACAAGAACATGTAGAAGATGCTAGACAGGCAAGAAGATCTAGGTTCTGGCTCCAGCTTCCCTACACACACACACACACACACACACACACACACACACACACACACACTATTAGGCTTGTAAATTTGAATAACTCAAACTTCTCTAAATCTCAGTTCTTAAGTCATATTCTCTATAATATTGTCATTATTTTTTACATCACTGGTAACATTACTAGTAATATTGTATTGACACTAGTTACAAGAAGCCTAAATTCACTGACTCATTGTGTGCACTGACTTCTAAAAGTAGGTGGGCTGTCCATGGCTAGAGAGAGGTTTGCTTAGGGGTGAAAAATAATCTACAGTGAAAAAAGAACACTTACTTATTTTGTTTCCAACCCTTTGCCCCTTTGAAGGCGTACAGGCAATGTCTGATCCTGATGAAGCAATGGTGGCAGAGAACGAATTCCCGGTGCCAATTTGTGTTGCTGGCTCTGCAATTCATGTAATTATATGCATGGTTTTCCTGTTTGTTAGCAATAAAGCTAATGAGTAGGCTGGCTGATCCATGGGCATTTCAGCAGCATCCTAGGACTGCTGTCCCACTTTACTGCTGCATTTTTCTGTTTAAACATCACACTAGTTACATTACCAAGATGCACTGAGGAAATGATTGATAGAGTTGATGAAAAGCCTTTTAAATAAATATCATATCCAAACAACTCTACTAATTCAGCATAAAAGTATAAGATGTTTTGACTTTACAACAATTGTTGATCAGAAGCTCACTATTGTTTTCCATGTGGAATTTTAAATTGACACTGGTCTCATTGTCAGTGACACCCCACAAAATTTCTTTTTTTGAGATGAAAAGATCACACTGAGTGGTGGGCAGACGTGACTGTGGGCCCTTTATCAGGCGGAGCCCTATAGATATTTGGAGCCTTAGTACACATGCAACATCTTTTATTATTCCTTGTATTTGTAACTTTTTTTCCTTTTTCCTTTTCTATATTTTGCTTTTATGCATGTCCTTGATGGGAGAACAAGAGTGTATTTTTTCAAAGGATGAAGTAGAGTTGTAACATTCTTTACACAGCAGAAAAATCAAATAAGTAAAAATTTTCTTTTTTAGTATTGTGCCTGACTGTGCTCCCAGGAATGTTAATTACCTGAGAAATACTGCCAGAAATAGAGATGCAGGCATTAGACTTTGAAAATGAACCTAGAGTCACATACATATTGGTTAATGGAAAGAAGAAAAATGTTTTCAGAAGCGATTACTGAGCTTTTATAGGTGTTTTTGAGACAGGTTGGATGTAAAAGATTGATATACACTGGGCACATTTGTCTCAGTTATCGTTCAAAACAGCAGTTTTTGGGATGAATGACACCAGCCTAAGATATTACATAATGTGATATCCTAAAAATAAAATGTCTGAACATCAAATTTCCTCAGTGTCCTGAGGTTCACAAGATGAGTAGGAAAAAAAAGGCTCCGAAATAGGGCACAGGATTGAGAGCTGTGGAAAGAAAGTTAAAGCACATAAAACAAGGGCAGGGAAGCTTAGATAGCACTTCTGTCTGCTTATTTTATCTTCTCTCCTGCTGGAAGTAGAGTACCAATTAACTAACCAATCTGTTTCCTCTTTGGTCTCATAATTTGGTTATCTTAAGTTTTTATTTAAAATATTTGTTTTCTCAACATTTTGTATTTTATCTCTGTATAATTTTGCAAACCCACAAGGGGATTGTGGTTTCACATTCCATTGAGAAAAAATTCTGAAGTCAGACATCTATATCTGCCAGTTTCTCATTAGTCCAATAAGCCAGGGCTACGTGGGTTTAAACTAGGATGTGAACTCATTCTGACTCCTTTCACTCCAGCTGGCTCTGCAATGCCAACTCCATCCTATGTCTTCCCTATCCTTACCTCAATTACCCTTCTCATTTGTACACCTCAAATATATCAATCTCAGATCCTGTGATACTGTGTATTATAATTCCTATCTTTTGTACACAAACTGGGTTTAACAAGTATGAAAAAGAGAAAGTAATCTTTCTAGTACATCCCAGACGCAAAATTAACTTGTGATCTTTTTCTTTTCTTTTGCTCAAGTTAGCTGCTTCTTCAAGAATTGCTTCAGGATACTGTTTCAACAGTAGCCATCATTGCCCGATACAAGTTCTGTTTATGCCTTAGGAAAAAAAATGTAGCATTTTTTGGTTTTGCCTTGTTTTTTTATGATGCTGTCTTCCCGCACCACTAATTCTGAATATCTGTAAGTTATCCCTGCTGTAGGTGATGGGGGAGGAAAGGACATGAGTAAGGGTACATTTTTCTCCTGTCATTTTCTCTTTTGCTTCTCTAATGTCCTTACAGGTATCAGTCTAGGACATCTGAAGGCCGATATCTTGTTTATAGAGCTTCCAAATAGATCTCTCCTGTTATTCTCTCCTACATCTCTCTTTTATTTTCCTATATAGCTCTTACCATAATTTATAAAACTTTTTATTGGAAATGGGATGAAGAGACAACTCTTTCTTAGACAGCAATTCTAAATAATAAGCTTAGACAGTCCTCTCTCCAGAGAGAGAAGCTAAATTTTCCTCCCTTTAAGTGTGGGCTGGACTCAGCGATTCCTTCCTAATAAATAGTGTATGAAAGGCTGGGTGCTGTGGCTCATGCCTGTAATCCCAGCACTTTGGGAAGCCTAGGAAAGTGGATCACCTGAGGTCAGGAGTTTGAGACCAATCTAGCCAACATGGTGAAACCCCATCTCTACTAAAAATACAAAAAATATCTGGGCGAGGTGACATGAGCTTGTGGTCACAGCTACTCAGGAGGCTGAGGCATGAGAATCACTTGAACCCAGAAGGCAGAGGTTGTACTGAGCCAAGATCACGCCATTGCACTCCAGCCTGGGTGACAGAGCAAGACTCCTTTAAAAAAAAATAGTATATGAAAAAGTTAAAATAATAACTTAAAGTTAACAGCTCCAGTGATAAGTCATGTTGCTAGCATGTACTCCTAATGTGATAACATGAAATAGCACTTCACCTATGTGGTACTTTTCCTCAAAACCCATAACCTCACTCTAATCATGAGAAAAACATCAGACAAACCCAAACTGGGAAACATTCTACAAAACACCTTACTAGTTCTTTTCCCAATGTATCAAAGTCATAAAAAGTTAGGGAAAACTGAGAAACAGATGGAAGGAGCCTAAGGAGGCATGACAATTAAACGCAATGTGGTACCCTAGATTGGATTTCAAAGAAAGGACATTAGTGGAAAAACTGGAAAATTCCAAATACAGTCTCTAGTTAGTGGTATTTACTAGCGTTAGTGTCTTAGTTTTGACGAATATCCCATGGTTATGTAAGAGGTCAACATTAGGGGAAACTGGGTGAAGACTGTTGGGAACTCTCTGTACTGTCTCCTCATCTTTTTTGAAAATCTAAAATTATTTCAGAATAAAAAACTTTTTAAAAGAGTGAACATTTTTATTGGGTGTAGATTTGTGTAATGTCTGCTTCTGTCATAACACTGTAAGTCTCAGAGGTCAATGAGCAGGACTATATATCTCTTTATTTCTGGGACCTAGAATCAAAAGAACTCCTGGTAAGAGCTCAGGAAACATGTGTTAACTCAGTGAGTGTAACCGCATGCTGAAGACTTGGCCACTGCCTACTATCAGCTGATTCTAACAGAATTTATACCCACACTAGGGTGAACTCAAGACAGCAGGGTGCAATGTGAGGCCTAACTAATATATTTTCTCACGGGAAAGAAAATCTTACCCTATATTTTCCACTGGCCACATTCCTTTATTTCCACTTCTAAGGCAAGTTTCCTCTGACATGGCTTACTCCAACTACTAAAAGTGAGATCTGACAAGTAAATCAGCCATTTAGAGTCTTAGAATTGCAGATCTGGGAATATACTCAAATGATAGGGATGACTTCTTTTTTTAAGGAGTGAATTCCTATTTTTAAACAAAATCATAAGTGAAATGTATGAAAGAGACAAAAGCACACCTGCTCTATTTTTCTTGAAGTCCCACTCATATAGATTTCCCCTTATCCTCATGGACCTTCAAGAGGAAGCCGAGCCCAGGGAACTGCAGAATCCAGCTTGAACCACAGAGCCATCTTTTCATTTGACTAACAAGAAACACCAAAGCTCTGAGAGGTGAAGTGATTTAGCCAGATGTCTGTTATAGAATTTTTGACAAGATCAGGAGAAGAGCCAAAATTTCTTGAGGACGTTTCCTAATGAGTTTGGTGTGGCTTGCTCAGATGCCAATAATGTGTGTTTCCATCCCATTGAAATTCTAATTTATCTTTCCTAAAACAAAAGCATATTTTGACTTTATAAAAAATAAAAATAATACTCTCCATCTCCTCACTTTTCTCGGGATTTCCTTCTTTGTTATTTTTGTGACTTTTTACTAAAAACTGTCTCACATTGTCACAGTCTATTAAGAGAGTAAAGATGAGGACTCTCATTTAAACTTTGTAAATTATGTTTCTCAAAACCTAGTTTCCATGATGAGTGTCACATTCATATAAAGATTTATGAATTTCTCTAAAACTAGATTTACCCCATGGACAATTAATTGAAATGTTGAGAAAAGGCATTTATATAAAGATTTGTGAATCTCTCTGAAACAAGTGTTACCCAGTATATAATAAAAGGTAAAGCTGAGAATGAAACACTTAAATTAAATTGTGTGTTTAGTCTTACCAGATAACTCAGAAAAAAATCAATCACTTTAGGGCATAAATTATACGAATTGCAAATAACAAAGTATGGGGGAAGAAGTGTAATATGATAGCAAACTCACATGAATGGTGCATCAGGGAATCTGGGCTCTGCTTCCAATGGGGTCATAGATTCTATATATTAGTTTTATAACTTTTAAGATTTCAGAAGTGCATAAACAGTTACAGGAAAAAATGGATTTCTATTGAAAAGTTGCATTTGTATACTAATTTACAATTAAATATATATTTTATTTTATTATAATTAATAATCATAATTATTTTGCTGGGACAACCATGAGGCAAAAGGAAAGCTGCCTTTAGAAAGGCATTTTCTCTGCTCTTTTCTTTGCACAGGGACTACTTTACACCTGTCTGAAGAGTTCTGATATCTGTTTTTACCTTCATACATTTCTCATGCTAGCACACCTTCCCTGTATTAATGAGGCTTTTCAGTTAAGTTCTTTCCTGCTAATGACGTCTAAAAACTGAAGGCCAAGTAATGAGCAGATCAATAGCTTTCATTAAAGTCTCTTTGTAGAGCCTCTTTTAATTTTATCTCCTATGATGTGACCTCCAATTTGCATAAGAGAGACTACTTACACTTACAGACAGAATTGATTGACTTAACCTAACAAAGGTGGGGGAGCAACTGCCTAATTTAAAGCATATCTAAAAGATGGCAAAATGATTAAGGACTGTGCTATAAATACTCTTATAATCCTTACTTCCGATAGCTTTTAAAATTAAACCCCTGAATATACTGCATTTCTTTTATGTCAGAGATAAAATATCAATAAAATGATTCTTGGTTAAGGGGCAGTGATGAAGGCAGCAGGCATTTCAGGTACTGGAGACAGAAAAAGAAATGCATTACCCAATGACATTTGGCTATCTAGTGTTAAAAGTTTTACATTCTGGTTTGTAAAACCAGTACGAGCTCATTTCTATTAAATTTCCACAGTTAATTGTTTTAATGTGACAGAGTTGGCCTAAAAGATTTCTCCATCCCGTTCACTCTCAGTTGCTTCCTTATTCCTATATCATCCTACTATTATTTTCTTTGCTAGCCAGAGACAGATTTCCTCTTTTGTCTTGAAGCCTCTCTTTCCAGATAATTATCTGACCCATATCTATCTTTATGGAATATGCCTGTTTTATAACCTTGTTATTCATACAGTCAAGAGATCTTACAGGTAAATGTTTGAAGTGATAGATGTCCCAGTTACCCCGATTTCATCATTATGTATCAGAATATCACATGAACCCTAAAAATACGTATAACTATCTCAATTGTTCCTATTCAATTTCTCTTTCTTAATTGTTCCTATTACTGTTACTGAATAAGTGCGCAAAATTTAGAAAGACTACATCAGTGGGCAGTGCAGCATTAAATTGACATCTAAAATAATAATACCTAATGTATACTGGTTGCTTACCGTATGACTGGTGTTGGGTCCAACGTTTCACACAGCCATCTGATTGAATTTTCACAATACCCTTACTTTAACAAGCACCCAATTTGCACCAGTTTACAAATGAGGAAGCTCCTGCTGAAGGAGAGCTTTAACAGTCAGGTTTTAGTCCAAGAAACAAACTATTCCAGGCAGTTTATGCAGAAATGGATTTAACACATAGACTAAGGTACTTCCAAAAATCACTGAAGAGTGGAAGGAGTGGACTCTCGGTGGGGAGCCTAGGAACACCACCCAAAGAAGATAACAGGCAGGCCTAATCTCCCGTGAAAAAGGTGGAGGATCAGGAGGTCCCTGCTGAGTTACTCAATCTGAGAACATACAGCTGGAGCTGCACAGTTTAGAACTGGAATACAAGATCAGGGAGCTCTTGAAAACATCACAATTCTCTCTCGATATTTACAAAGCTAGACACTAATGCATTGCTGCAGAAAAAGCCCTCATTTCCATGGTATTTTTAGCCAGAAAAAAAGCTAAGTGCAATGAGAATATGGTCTACATAATCTCCCCTCCACCTTTCAAGCACTTGACTAAGTGCACCTAATTGGTGAACCTAATTTGCCTCCAGAAGGCTGACTGCAAGAACATCTGTGAAATGTATTATAGTTCTCAGTCTTATAAACTCTATAAAGAAAGGCATACTAGAAGGTGGTACTATGAGTACCAAGCAAATAAGTTACATCTGACACAGAGAATAAGTAATTATGACATCATATAGAGCTAGTAATCAGTGAAGTTGAGAGTACAACTCAGGTTGACTGCCTACAAAGCTGGCTCTCAACCACTGTGTTGCACTGCCTCCACAACAGAGATCTTCCACATTTCCAACTGCAGCTTTCTAAGACACTTAAATCTGTATTTAACAGGAAAAATCCTCTTAACAAGAAAGGACTAGAAATGGAAAAATAGTAGACATTATTTTTCCGTTCTTCCAAATTATTAGCCTATTATAATAATTAATAACGCTATACTTTTATTGGTGTGGTTAAAAATGTGGGGCTGCTAGCACTTCATATAAGTTACATCAAACCAGAGAACATGGCTCCTTTGAAATATCGTGTTTTCAAATCTCATCATGCTGTGATCTGGAGGGAAGCTGATTCTTTTGATACTTTTGCTATGATTTTATAGCCTTTGCAATCTATAATTTAGAGCCTAAATATTTATTTCAGAAACATCTTCAAGTTTCTTGAAGAAAAAGATATCTCTAGATATCTTTAAAGTTCAAGGGTAGTCGCCCACCATTGTCAAAATGTATCTGACTCTGGTATTCATGATATCCAGAGACACGCTGGGTTGACAGCATTCCTCTGCCAATGGATGTGGTAGGGGAGCACAAAGATGACAATAGAAGGCCTCTCTCCTCTATGCTACAAACTGGAAGTGGAGTGGCAGATACTGCTGATGTTATCCCACCCACCTTATGTTCTTTAACATATTTATATATGTTAAGTACCTTTAAGATTCAAAGAGCAATTTTCTGTGGCTGGGTGCTTTCCTTTAGCCTTTAAAAGAAAATGTTGTTATTATTATTGCTAGCAGCTTCAGTGTTTTCCCTTACATTGATGTGTCTGGTAAAGAGTTCATAACTGCACTCAGCACATTCACGGGAACAGGGCATGCTACTGGTAATCAGCATATCTGATTTCTCTGCCCTTGACTTAATGTGTGAACTTGACTAAGTCACTCCACTGCTCTCTATCTCATTCATCCTCAACAAATATGACATTTAATATTTGAATAGAATTATTATTCAAAAGAATTTCAGGACTCCTGTTTCACATATCTGCCCAATTCTACATTTTATTAAAATAATAAAATGGATTAGTACTTTTTCATAGCTGTTTATCTTAAGAATAAGAATGGAGTACTGATGAAGCATTTGGCCTATTCATTAATTGTTTTTCTCTTTCTGGGGTTTGTATTTGCCAAATTTTTTAATACTCTCTGTTGCAAGGAGCCTACTGCTCTCAGTAAGACAAGGAGTTTGCATTTTCCAAAGAAACAAGAGAAGTTAAGTGAGTGGCAGAAGCTAGTAAATCTGCTTGAAGGAAATACACTGCACATGTATATATAAAAATTGTACTGTTTAAAGGGAAAAAAATGAAATTCCCATTTCTAGATTCTTTTCTTTTTTTTTTTTTTTTGGTTTCCACATTCCACAACTGAAGTGGCAGGATAATTAATGAGCTGCCAGAGAGTATGTAAACATGCCCTTTTAACAAATAGTCTTGTAAAATAGGGACAAGTATTCAATAATGATCTTTAAGTTTCTATTCTGTGTAAGAAAAATATACAGTGTGCTGGAGCCCTATGGCCTCTTTTACTCTTCGGCACACATTTTCTGAAGCAATATAAGCAAAATCTTTGTATTTATCTTACACGAAAGAGACCAGTATCTTTCTTTTGGCTTGGGTGGCTCACAACTTTTGTTCTTTAAATGAGTGGATATCCAAGGAAAAAATGACAAGGTGAAGTAACTAACAGTAGAGAACTTCCCTCCTAAGACTTACTTGGCAATTATAAAGTTAATTTTTTAAAAGGAGAACTTAGGTACATCAAAATTTCGAAGTGTTTATTTGAGCAAACGGCCTCTCATGAATTGGGGAGCACCAGACCACTAGCAGTTTAGGGCTCCATGAAGAGGCACAAGTGGAAAACTTTTATAAGGTATTCCCAGAAGCAAGACAGAGAAAATAATTATTGGTTCAAGTGGAGAGTCCATAGTTAGAGGTAATTTAATAGTTTCTGACTGGCAAAGTTTCTAGTTAGAATTTAGTTGGTAGTTTCTGATTGGTTAATATTCTGTTTTTCTAAGGTTATGATAATTCAATTTGCTTAGGCAGGAAAAGTCACTCAACTTAATGGCCTCGCAATTAATTATTCTTTTTACAATTTATTTTGTCTAAATTTATCAGTTAAATTGGAGTACTTTCAAAGTTATTTTCAATGGAAACAAACTTCTGGAATCCCCAAATCTGGAGGATCACCAGAGATTTCTTTTTGTTTGTTTATTTTATCTCATATGGGACAGAGCCAACTTATTTGTTTCTCTTTTATGTCAGTTGTAGCATTCTGCATTGTTTTCGTGGCCACTGGGAAGGATGTGGTTCTGACAAAGATAATCAACTTTTTGGTTGATGGAGCTAATTGGGGTGATTTGCTGGCAAGACAGGTTTTCTTTCTCCCTTGCATCTCCTTGTCTTTGTTCTTTCCTCCAGGAGCTGTTTCAGAAGATGATCTTTCCAGACAAAGGAGGACTATTTTCCTACGCCCGAAGGTATTCCTACCTTTTCACCCCACTCTGGATTTTAGACTCATTGATGTATGAGACACTGTCTGTTAGTTAGCTTGTTATTTTCCTGTAGCATTAACCAGAGTACCTCACCTACTTTTACTTCGAAATTGCAATAATCAATCACCTTTATCAAATAAATTTTTTAAGTATGACATTTTTGTTGTATTAGTCTCTCTACCAAGCAACTGAAGAAAATATGACCTCCACTCCCTTCAAGTTTATTTCCAAACAGGAACAACTACAAAAAATAGCCCTTAATATTCTTTAGGATATTTTCATGCTATTTCATATTTTTATATTGTTTTATTTTTAATAGTATTTTGCCCAATCCTAATCATATTTATTTGTGTCTCTTTTCCTCATGAGAGTAAATTCTATGAGAGAGGGACTATATTTGCTCTCTCATGACTCTCACCAACATTGTGCTAGTTGATTTTTTGTATATCACTTAAACATCAAAAGTATCCTGTGATTAGGAGTTACTGTCTTCTGTTTTACACATAGGAAACTAAGTCTCAGGATGTTAGGTACAACTAGTGAGTGACAAGTGAATAATTGTTACCTGGATCTGTGATTCTCAAACAAATGTACATTCTACACCATCTTGCCGCTTTTGAAGTTCTACAGGGATGGAAAATCATGTCCTGTATAATATACAAGACTCAAGCTCACCTGTAAAATTCTGATTCAACTTTGTGGTATTATAACTGTCAAAACTTATTACTATCAAACATCAATAGGAATGACTTCCTTAACTCAATCGGATATGATCCAGGCATGCTAAAATGCACAGATAAAAGCTATTACATAAATAAGATGAATTATTTTTGATCTAATATGGTAATGAGTGGTAATAGAACTGTGATAGGCCATAATATGGCTTTTGATATTTTTAGTTTTATTGCTATGTTGTAATCACTCTACCTAGTTAGTTTCTTAATTAACTACATATTTTCAACAATGATGCCACCTGATTTCATCCACACTGCAGAACATTTGCTACTTGTTTGATTATTCAAATATAGCCAATCTTGTCATCACTGTAACAGCTAACACAATAACATTAATATCATTCATTGAGTATTTAAAATACAACATCACTTGATTGGTAAGAACCTCCAATGCAAGATTTTTTTTTTTTTTTGAGACAGAGTCTCGCTCTGTTGCCCAGGCTGGAATGCAGTGGCATGATCTCTGCTCACTGCAAGCTCTGCCTCCCGAGTTCACGCCATTCTCCTGCTTCAGCCTTCCGAGTAGCTGGGACTACAGGCACCCGCCACCACGCTTGGCTAATTTTTTTTTTTTTTTTTTTTTTTTGTATTTTTAGTAGAGACAGGGTTTCACCGTGTTAGCCAGGATGGTCTCAATCTCCTGACTTCGTGATCCGCCTGCCTCTGCCTCCCAAAGTGCTGGGATTACAGGCGTGAGCCACCGCGCCTGGCCAATGCAAGATCTTAATACCTTTAACAACCTTATATGGTATATATATTATATTATTTTCATTTTTTTAGTGAAGAAGTGTGAGGTTTATAGAATGTGAGTAATCATCCTATCAAGGCTCAGCTCAAATGTTAGCTACACAAAGGGATTCCTTAATCACCATATATTAAGTAGAATTCCTGGTTTCACATATTTCCCTGTACCACTTCATATTTTATTTCTTTACAGAGTTATTTTTAAAATATATAATTAACCACTGTGTAAAATTATATACAGTTGATGCTTAAACAACATGGGCTTGAACTGCCTGTGTTCCCTTATATACAGATTTTTTTCAACCAAATTTGGAATGAAAATAGATAATTCGTGAGATATGAAATTTCATATTTGGAGGGCTGACTTTTCTTATTTACGTGGTTCCGCAAGGCTGATTATGGAACTTGAGTGTCCACAGATTTTGGTATATGCCAGGGTGCTGGGATCAATTCTCAGGGATGCCTGTATATTTATATGATTACTTAAAAAAAAATTCTCTCTCTTATAACTACAAACTAAGATGCATAATGCAGTGTGCAATTTTTCTTACCACTGTATCTCTAGGGTCTGAAACACTGAACAGCACAGAGTTGACACTAAATCATTGTTTTTGAATAAACAATTTGATATGGAAACAACGTTTGGAGCTGAGAAGAGAACCCAGGACTTTTTACTTCTGGTAAAAAGAAAACTGAGTTTGTGCATTTTTAGAATTTGAGATTTGAAATACTGAGAATTTCTTTTGTTTTATCTATATTTTCATAGCTTTTTTAAAATTATATTGGGTTAAGAAGATTGAAAGGGGAAATTTTTAATCTGCTAACTGTAAGGACTGTATTCAGATTGATGCTCCCAAATGCATCTGATTTATTTATGAGAGCAAAAATCTTCAACAGGCAATAAGATATTATACTCTCCAAAATATATTTATTTTAAAATTACCCAAAGTTTCACTCTTCTTTCTTTGATTGTTGAGAGTAGTTAAGGCTTACTTAAACTATCTCTTTGTTAAGGCTCATCCTCTTTGAGTCTGAAAATTCACCTTTGATGAAACCTCTTTTGGCTCATTTTGGTACAAATTAGAACAACTTAAGGAATGAGGGCTCAGGAACTGAATTTGAATTAGAACGACTTTAAAAAGTACCAGTCAATTAGCCAAGAAGGCAGCAGAGGTGAAATCATTTCATTTGTGATCATGCCCGGTGGGGATCTTAATGGCTCTATCTGATTAGCTTGCCTTTTTTACTTCTCTGTCACCCTATACCCAGATGGCAGAGACAGGGAATTGAGTTGTATCAAGAATTTGTGAAGTTCTTCTGCAAGGAGCTTCACATTAGTGAAGTATATTAGCAATTGATGCCAAAGGAAGACAATGGGCTTTAATAAACTCCGGTTTGAGAACACTGTATTTGCAAAGCATCTGCCACATATGCTGCTTTGGCTTTAATGGTCTTTTAAATCTAATTTAATTTAATTTTAAATTAATTAATTAAGTTGTTTGTTTTTTAGACAAAGACTGGGTCTTGCTATGTTACCCAGGCTGGATCTCAAACTCCTGGGCTCAAGCAATCTTCCCACTTCAGCTTCCCAAGTAGCCCTTCTTTTATTTTAAAACTCTTGTTGGGTAGAAACATGAATCAATGCAAGATTTCTAAGTAAGTAAATTTTATTACATGATGTTTAGGTTCTCACATAGTGCATGACTTTTCCAAAATAGATAGAGAATACCACATGTACTACCAAGCTTAGCATTCAGCTCTCTCGTCGGCAATAACAAAGCACATATACTCAGAAGTACAGTTTTACAAAGAATGTGATGAGTTGTGTTAAATTAATTCTAGCCTAAATCTGCCTCCTTACATATTCTAAGTTTGGCCTAAAAATTTCTCCATACAGAATGAACCATAACCTAACTGGATATGTAAATAGACTGTAACCTACTCTTGTGCCAGTCACGAAGTCTGGCCAGTCAAAGGCAGCCAACTGTTCAAATCATGTTCAGACAAGGCAAAGACACTGGCCTGTAACCAATCTGGCTGTTTCTATACCTCATTTCATTTTTTATATCTCACTTTCCTTTTTCTATCTTTAAATGTTCTTCCACCATGTGGAACCTTACTGGAACCATGTGGAACCACGCTGGAACCTCACTGGACCTATTCTGATTTGGGTCTTGCAGGATTTGCCAGTAATTCTTGGCTCAATTAAACTCTGTTAAGTTTAATTTGTCTAAGGTTTTCCTTTCAACAGTTGGGTGCCTGATCTGGGGGCTGCCATAAGCCTGCATGATCTCGGAGCTGAGTTGAAACTGAGAGGGAGGGATAAGGTCAGTGTTTCTCCAAGAGTGCCATGAGGCAGCATTATTATGATTATGAACCAAATTTTTTGTTAAAAATCATCAAGTTAGGGAATCAAATTCAAAGGACAAGGCTATAATTATGTAAAAAAACACGAAAACATTTTACAAAATCTAAATCTGTATCCAGGAACATCATAGAAACAGAAGTGGGGTGGGTGTGGACAACTACCTGAGTGCATGCAGAGCGCTTGGTGGAGTTTCCATGTAAAGAACAGTGATGTCCACTTCCTGTCATGAAGGTGACAATGAGGGCAACTTGGAGGAAGAGAATAGGGCCAAGTATATTGATGGATTACTTACTCTGAAAATGAGGGTTCCAGAAAGCTAAAAGACCTTGATACAGCTCATAGCAGTTCATAAAAACTGCACTTGTTCTCAAATATGAACTATCAGCAGCACTGCCTAGTTTTCAAGTCAATTTGTTCCAGCTACTATAGATGACTTTTGTAGTCAGTAACACTCCTAAATCAGTCTTTTAGCCTATTCCCTTTCTGAGGACTACAACGGGGAATCATTACTTTCCTATTATTAACAAATTCATGCAGTTGTTTATAGAACTTTTCAAGGTACTTTCATATAGCTTCTCTTATTTGATCCTTGCAATAGTTGTGATGTGTGTGTGTGTGTGTGTGTGTGTATGTGTGTGTATATTAATGTCCTTTCTCTGAGGTTGAAGAAAAAAAAACACAGAGAGGTTAATTGACATGGCCAAGGCCACAGAGTTTGGAAGCAGCAGAACTGGAACTTAAATCTGAGGTTTCTAAATCTAAACTCTGGGTCTTCTGGGAACTTTATTCTACTCTAGGGTCAAAGACAGTACCTGGGATCCTGTATTACTAATGGAAGGAAAATTGCATCAGGGGACTCTGGCTGACAGATTGATGGATTGATTGATTAATTTATTCATGTATGGTCTACTTCCTGCTAAGCACTGTTCTAGTTACAGGGGATTTTAAGAACAACAATGTGCTCTTGTCTTTAAAAAGCGTATCATCTTTTGTTCAGTAGTATAAAAATACTTGCTATATTATCAAAATAAACAGAAGTCTGTAGTGATTGGTGGTAGAGTATAAGACAGCAGCACAATATACAAGTACAATGCAGACTTGGAGTTAGACCACCAGTGTTTAAATCTCACATCTATAACTTATAAGTTGGGTGACTTTAGTGTAGTAAGCAATCGCCCCATGCCTCAGTTTTCTCATTTGTAAAATGGACTTGATCTTACTGTATAGGGCACGTTAGAAGATTAAACAGGTAATATTTGTAAAGTGTTTGATACATAATAAGCAGTAAAGTTTTTTTTTAATAAATAAAAATAGAAATCAGGAAAGGTCAAGTCACACAGCTAATGATGGTGGAACAGCAATAGGAAATTAGTCTGTATAAGTGTAGAACCAAGGACCTAATGACTAAGCTTTAATATAAAAATTCTAGTCTCATGTTGGGAAATCCAGGCTGCAGTTTGACTTGATTATTTGTTGGGCAGTGGGATTAAGTTGATCATATATATGTTTGGTAGATACCATTGCAGATGGATTGGGGGGGAGGAAGAACTGAAGAGTATTAAGTTATGAAATTGTTCAGGTGAGGCATAATGAAGGTTTGAACTCAGGCTAGATAGAACAAAGCAAATAATGAGTAAAACAACTGAGGGTGCAATTTGTTGACAGTCTTTATTATTGGATTCAGCCTATGTGAAGGACCCCAAATGCCTTTCTGCCTTTAATAGCCTCACGGCAATATAAACATAAGAAACTGTTATTTAAGTCCATGCTGTAGAGAAGGTAGCTCAGGCCCTGACAGATTAATTTCAAGCACACAGGGTCATACAGATGGTCAGTGGTTCTCAGTCCTTTAATTTAATCCCTAGAATGCCCTGTGTCTTCACACTTTCTTCTTATCTAAATGATCTCCCATTACTGACTGCAAGAGAATGGACATTTACAAAGCTAATCAATACCAGTTTAATATATCAGCTTCAATCCACTTTTCTTAATGACGTGGCATTAACCCAAAGAGCCTCTTCAAATCAGCAAGGTTCGGATTCTCTCATCTATATGCCCGGTATTAATCCATCCTTTTTCTTTCCATTTGTTCTGCCTTCCCTGTCCCTCTGATCATCCTGTTTTCTCTCCCTCTTCTTTCAGTGAGATACAGACTATACAAAGTACACTGACATTAATAATCATAATAATAGTATCAACCAAAGCAGCTCCCATTTATTGAACATTTGCTATGTGCCTGGTACAGTTTTAAGCACCTTGAATTTATTAACTTATTTAATCTTCACATCATCCCTATAATGAAAGCATAATTTTTATTCCCATTATATAGTAAGGAGTCAAACCTACTTACTTCCCAGCATTATCAGAATCAAATAAAGTAATAAATGTGCTAGCAAACTGCAATATATAACACAAATTCGAGCTGTGATTAATTCATGTTTCTGACTTCATTACCCAACAAAGTGAAATCTGACAACTCTACTTAACCTAGACTCTTAAAACCTATGAACAATAATTGGAGTGGAGAGCAGATGCTTGCTATTGAATAAGGCTTGTTCTAACAAATAACAAAAGCTCTATAGTTCCTGTTTACTTCATTGCAAATGAATTTCTGTTCACTTTGGATCAGGTCAGGCATAATTAGGATTAAGGATTAACTGGACTTGAAAAGTAATGAAACATAAGTGTCATCTATCTGGCTAATATATCTGAATTAAAAAGATTAACCTGAATGACTGAAATGCACCGACCTTGTGTATTTAATTTCTGTTGTTTGCTCAAAATATTGAAGGATGGACTTAGTGAGAAATGGACTCTCCACAGGAGGCTAATTTTGTCATCCCACTAGACCTTACTACAGCTATTAAGACTAAGAAATTGAGCTCAGGGTAATAGGCCACAATGCTGTAGAAATATGACTTCTCTTAAAATCCAAAAACACTTCACCTTCACACACTCCCTATCTCATTTCACATTTATCACTGCCATCATAAATATGATCTCTACAATATCCATTTCTCTTCCCTTGTGTCTAGTAGAAATGTTTTGTGAAAATGGCTCTATCAGAATTACCAAAGAACTCCTCGTGGTCAGATCCAATAGTCTCGCCTCTGTCTTTACCCTTTCAACCATTTCTTAACAGCTTCCATTAAATTGGTTTCACTTTTCCTCTCTCCTAAAATTTTGTTTCTTCAAAATATTCAGTTTAAATTATTCATCTCAGCCTTCTCCTCTAAAAGTTTCTGTCTTCACTAGGCCTCTCTAGAGATATTTTCCTCTGAGTTTTGGCCTCAACTATTTTGTATTTTCTCTCCCCTCTCCTTTCTTCCCCTTTCTTCACACCTCTCTCCTTTTCTTTCTCTCTGTTCCTCTCTCCCTCCCCTCTCTGTCTCTACTCTCTTACTCTTTCTCATGGGCTCAAATGCTATAACTGTCTTTCTAAATATTCCAAGATCTCCCAAAATGATGGATGCCTTGCTCTCTGGGCTAAACTATACTTTGATTTCTCTGGTTGCAGTGAGATAGATATTTTGGAACATCAATACACAAACTCCAGTGAAGGGATTTCACTTTCCTTTAATTCCCTATTAAGTAAATGCCAAGCAATACTGCATTTGGATCTTTGTCAAAGATGGGATTTTTCAATGTTCTAAGAAATAAGGGCTCGCTTAGGGAAAAGAGTGGACATGGAAGGATCTTTGGTAGCAGCCTAAGGACAAGCTTCTATGGGCAACAGTTTCATCAAGGGAGAAGAGATCATTCTGATTCTTATCATTATCCTCCTTATGCAGAAATTAAGAAATATCCAAGCATAATTTTGTTTTGCTTTATTCAATATTCAAAGGAACATATTTTCCTGCAAGTTATTTATTTAGGCATATACATTAAAAGATTAAACAAAAGTTAAAAGCCTTTGAGTAGGAGATTTTCAGGTGTTGTATATTCTCTTAATGTAGAGAAGCAGCCTACCTTTTTGGAAAGGTTAATCCCATATTGACAATCTCTTGCTTAAGAACAATAGAAAATACCATTTGTTAATCCCATTTGATTTCCACGGAAAGGAAAAATTGCTACAAGGTTGTGTGAGGAAGAGGATTTTCCTGAGGACTGCCCTTTACCAATATGATATTTGAGCTCTAAATACAATATTTCACACTCTGTTAGGTAATACCAAAGAGATGGTAGGTAGATTTTGTAAGGGAAAAAATTAATTTATTTTCCTCACCCATTGCAAGGTTCATCGTTGTGTCCCCTATAACAAAAGATTAACTAAAGAAGAGCATACAAATATTTTCACGTAAATTTTACATGACCATGACAGAGGTTCTTTAGAAATGAAGACCCCGAAAAACAGGGAAACATGTATTCTTATTCTTAGGTTTCTTCTTAGGTTTGATGAAGAGTAGACAGTGGTACAGAGGTATGATTGAGCAAATGGGGACTGATCTATTGGTAATAAACTGAGGGAAATTTAGCAAGTTCTGTTTGTTCTTTTTGATGTGTCTGTGTCTTGGAGGATAAGAATGCTCCTTAGTGCCAACTATAGAGAGGGTACCTCTGGAGTGAAGATTTTATGATCTACTTCAGGGGAGAAAGGCAAGGGGGAAGAGAGAGCAGCTTTCTGCTGCCGTTTTCTCAATTGCCAAGGTGCCATATTTTGGGGCAGTGTGCCCTGAACCTCATCAACTTCTTAAATGTATATAAAATACACAAAATTAAATTTACTAATTTACTAACTTAGCCTCAAAATCTCCTCAGTGTCTGTGATGGTTAATTTTATGAGTCAAGTTGACTGGCCTACAGGATGGCCAGATACTTGGTAAAACATTGTGTGTGTGTGAGGGTGTTTTCTAAACATATGAGCATTTGAATCAGTAGACTGAGGAGAAAAGATCATCCTCACCAATGTGGGTGGGCCTCATCCAATCCACTGAGGGCTTGAATGAACAAAGAGGTAGAAGAAGGGTGAATTCACTCTCAACTTAATCTGGGCCTTCCATCTTCTCCTGCCCTTGGACATGAGTCCTGCTCGTTCTTGGACCTTTGGAATTGAACTGGATTTTATCTTTGGTTACCATGGTTCTCAGGCCTTTAGGGTTAGACTGAAGCTATGCTATCAGCTTTTCTGGGTCTCTGGCTTGGAGACAGCAGATCTTAGAACTTCTCAGCCTCCATAATCATGTAAGCCAAATTTTCAATAATAAAATAAAATAATAATAATAAATCTCCCTCTCTACATATCTATACATATGTCCTGTTGGCTCTGTTTCTCTGGAGAACACTGATTGATATAATGACTGTATTTCCAATGTAAAGTTACATAGTAAAAATCAATTTAATGCCACAAACTTTAAACCTCAGGGTCAATTTTGTCTGACTTTTCTACTTTATTCTACATAAGCAATCAGTCCCCAGATTTTGTTGCCATGTAGTATTTATTGAACATTGAGTACATGACAGTTAAATAGACGTCCCCCTCTTCCATTCCCATTGCCACTGCCTTAGTCACTTCTCCCATGAACTACTGTGTTAGTTACCTCACTGACCTCCTGGCATTTAGCTTCTCAGTTTTATAAGTTTATCTTTTGTCTCTTTCTTTTCTATATCTCCAGGACAGCTCTTCCTATGGCTTTCTTTGAATGGTTTACTTAACGTTTCTATCTTTTAAATCTTTGCACACTTTGTTCTTTCTTCTTCGTAACTCTTGCTCATATTTTTTGCCTTAACATAGAGGTCATTTTCTTATGTTATTTGTCCTTCACTAACCACTTTTCCCTGAAAAAATAAGAATAAAATAAACCTGAAAATTCACATAAACTAGGTTAGAAAATCTTTCTGAACTGCTCCAAAGAACGTTCTTTTTCACCTCTCTAGTGCTCATCTCATATACCATTATCATTGCTCACTGACGTCTGTATGCCACAGTAGCCAGGGAGGTGTTTGAGGACAAAGATAATTTCTTTCTTGCTTTTGTAGCACAGTGCTTAGTACAGAGCAGTGCTCAACAAATATTTGTTGAATAAACTGATGAGTGTTACTCTCTTACTCATTTGTTATTTCACATTTTTATTTATTCACTTGGCAAACACTTATTGTTTACTATTGTTTAACACACTGTGATAGATGCTAGGTGCTAAAAGTCACAGGCTTGCCTTTTCCTGATGGATTAACTTCAAGTTTCAATTAAAAAGCCAAGGCTTTCCACAATTTGATTCCTACTTGCTTTTTATGAGTATCATTTCCTCTTTCTTCCATAAGTACCTGTCCATAAACCTTGCCAAATAACTCATCATTCAGACTCTTCAGACTACTCACTACCCAAATGCCACATGAACATTCATAACCTTGTGACTTTGATCCTTCTTCTTGTTCAATGTTAAATACACACCAATAAATTAATTTTTATATTAATTTAATAATCACTTATTGTTAGATATTTGCTAGTTACTTGGTTGACTGCTGTGATTGTGTAGGTTTATACATCATAACATGTCTTCTTCTGGAGTTTGTCTTCATAATTTTGAGCTTTTATCCATATATCAGGGTTCTCAGCTCACCTTCTCCATAAAGCCTTTCCTGATAACCCAGTCATGATCAACTCTCCCATTTCTTCTCCTCCTTCACATTACAATATTTCCAATATTAAATTTAGAATATTTCTTACATACAATGTAAGAAATATGCCTACCACTTATTTTATTCTGCTTGGTATTTATGGTCAGTTGCATATATATATATATATATATATGTAAATATATATGTAAATATATATGTAAATATATATGTAAATATATATATATGTAAATATATATGTAAATATATATATGTAAATATATATATATATTCTTCCTATACTTCTCAAAAGACAGGAAACATGCCTTCTTTACTTCCTGATATCACAGTACCAGGCAAAATAAAGGCTAAATAAATATGATCCATGCAGATAAATTACTCAAAATAAGAATTGCTTGCCAAAGAGAAAAGTTGGCTGAGAGTTTTCTTTGGAATGCATTAAAGCAAACAGTTTGCTATAAACTCTTGGTCTGTTACAGTGTACAGTGGACGTAAGATTCGGGTCCCTTCAACATTTATTTGTTAATAACCTAAACCCCATGGAGATGGTATTAGGAGGTGTGGACTTTGAACCGTGATTAGTTCATGTGGGTGGAGCTTTCATGAATGGTATTAATGCCTGTATAAAAAAGTCTCAGAGAGCTAGCTAGTCATTTCATGTGAGGCTTCAATGAGAAGATGACCATCTATGAGGAAATAGGCATTTGCCAGGCACCAAAATTACCTTGATCTTATACTTCTTAGCCTCCAGAACTATGAGAAACAAATAGTTGTTGTTTATAAGTCATCCAGTTTATAGTATTTTATTATTAATAGCAGCCCTAATTGATTAGGATAGAAAAATGGTACAGAGAAATGGAGGTACTGCTGTAACATGTATCTAAAAATGTGAAAGAAGCTTTGGAAATACAGACAGAAAAGCCATTCTGATGAGTTCTCAGATGGAAATGAGGAACATATTATTGGGCCATGAAGGAAAGACTGTGTTTCTTATAAAGTGATAGTAAATAACTTGGCTGAATTCTTCTTGGTTCTAGTGTTTTGTGAAAGATAGAATTTGTGAGCAATAAAATTGGATATTTGGCTGGAGAATCTCTAAGCAAAGTGTTGAAGGTGTGGCTTGGCTTCTCTTGAGTGCTTACAGTTGTGACAGTTAGCAGAATCAAAATGGAGTCACTCGTGTTAAAAACCCTGACAAATGGAGCCTAAAAAAGCTATAAAGGGAGGGTTCTCAGACATGAATACCTGATAACAAGAACTATCATAAAAGACTCAAAAACTCCAACCTTTCACAACAGCCATCTCAACTTTACACAAAATAAAATTTCTGAGAGGGCATCTGTCCAGCAAATGTTTGTCCGACCTCAAACCAGCATCATCTTTGTTACCGATTCTTGTAGCCAAACGTAAGTATCTGAAAACAATTTGGCAATCCTCCTAATTTTTCCTTTAAAAAACCCCTGTCTTCTCTTATTTTCCTGAATATGCATAGTTCACTATGGCATGTACATTCCCATTGCAATGTCCATTCCCAAAATAAATATCATTTTCTTTTAGAGGTCCCCTTTCTGTTTCTGTGTCTGTTATCAGGTTGAATTTTGCTGAATTGTGTTCATGTTCCAGTTTTTTTTTAATATCAAAATTGTGAGAGATAAAATTGGATATTTGCCTGGGGAAATTTCTCAGCAAAGTGTTGAGGCATGGCTTGGCTTCTTCTAAGTTCTTATAGTAAGGTTAGAGAAGAGAGAAATGACTTAAAGATGGATTGTTAATCAAAAGGAAAGCAGAACTTAAAAATTTGGAAAACGCTTAGCCTAATTCTATTGAAAACAAATCAAAAAACCTGTTTAGGATAGAACAATGGTATGGCCAAGATACCATTTGACAAGAAAATTAGCGTGGATCAGCAGTTTCAAAGAAGCCAGGTGCTATTCATCAAGACAATGAAAGAACAACCCTGAAGGCATTTCTAAGATCACTGCAGCTGTTTCTCCAATCACAGGCCCAGAATACTAGGACTTGAGGGGCAAAATGATTTCAAAGTACCACAGTACCCACCCCTCCAGAAGGCACAGGGAATAACCCTTAGCAGCAACCCAGCAGAGTGTTCTCTGTGCTAGAGTACAGAGTGAACCAGCCATGGTGGCCTAGCTACATAGTCCTAGATTTTGAGGGATGAAACCATGAAGAGTCTTAAGACACAGGCCCTGAGAGTGATGTCATTTCAGAGAATCCCTACCAAGGAAATGCCTGGTGAAGCCACCAGTGTGAAACTTTAGCTGGGAAAGCTATGGCATGGGCTATTCCCAGCAAAGCCTAGGGACTGGGGCACCTGGAGCCTTGGGCACCCAACTCTCACCCCAGTGTGTATGGAAGGCAGAACATACAGTTAAAGAAAATCATTCTCCAGCTTTAATGTTTTTTGCCCTGTTGAGTTTTGGACTTAGGGATCTGTTACCCCTTTCTCCTTTCCTATTTTTTTTCTTTTGTAATGGAAATGTCTAACCCATGCCTGTCCCACCATTGTATTTTGGAAGCATGTAACACATTTGATTTCACAGCTGGAGAGCAATTTGCCTCATGACAAATTCTACCTGAGTGTCACCCATATCTGATTTAGTTAATATTTAGAGTAGACTCTGGAGTTTAGACTTTTGATTTGATGCCAGAAAAAGTTAAGGCTTTGGAGCTACTGGGATGGAATGACGTGTTTTACATATGAGAAGGACATGAATGTGAGGGGTCAGGGGTGGAATGCAATGAACTGAATGAATGTTTATGTCCTTCCAAAACTTATGTGTTAAACTCCTAACCCCAGGATGAAGGTATTTCCTAATACCTTCCTAATACCAAAGGTGGGTCCTTTGGGAGGTGATTAGGTCATAAGATTAGAACCCTTATGAAAGAAATGAGTGTCCTTATAAAAGAGACCCAGAGAGCTAGCTAGTTGCTTCTGCCATTTGAAGACACAGCAGAAAGTCAGCAGTCTGCAACCTGGAAGAGAGCCCTCACCAGAACCCAACCATGCTAGCACCTTGATATCGGACTTTCAGCCTCCAGAACTGAGAAATAAATGTTTATTGTTTATAAGCCACACAGTCTAAGGTGTTTTGTTATAACAGCCTGTATGGACTAAGACACAGTATAAACTCTATTCTGTCTTTCTCAAATTTGTATTCTGAACACACAGCACAGCCTGAACATATTAAGTACTCAATATATTTATTGAGCTCATGAATGAATAAATAAACCAATTAACTGATTTTCTGTTAACTAGCTATGTGATTAAAAATTCAACTCTTTGAACTTTGGTTTCTTCTTCTATAAAATAGTACACACAGTCTTAACTCACAAGTTCTTTGTGAAGCTTAAGCAAAAACGGCGGACCTCACTTGCTGAATAAATGCATTAATCATTGTTATCATTTGCTAATTTTAAAGTCATGTATTTAAGGATAATAACCACACCTAAGGTTAGCATGATTTGTGGGCTCATTATTTAGAAAATTTAAGCAAGCAGTCTATCAGTCTTCTATAATTTCTTTTCACTTTCTTTGCTCAAAAATTATATAAAGATAGCTGAAAGTAGATTTTTTTTATGTTCTCTGCTTCACTTCCTAGAGCTCTGAGATACAGATAATTTTGACAAGGGAGTTTCAGTGTATTTATTTAATGAATATAAAATCTTAGCATTCATTTGTACCACCGTGATCGTATCATTATTTTTCCTCTTAATGAATGCAAAAACTTATTCTCTATGACTTTATCGTCACCAAGCCTCAGCATTAATACATTGAATACTGGGGATTCCTATATGATGTCCTGTTTTTTATTGTTGTGAAATTCTGCCTTTCTTCAATTTTCCTATAACTTCCAAGAATTGTTCTTGTTTCCCCTTCTGGCACTGCACCAGAAAATTCTACTTCTCCTTTGAACCATCTGAACATTCATTATCTTAAGGTAGTTATTTACTTGGTCTTTAGATTTGTTTTTATTCAGTTAACCATTTCCAGGTCCTTTAACCAGTCTTATACCATATAGCTCCTGAATCTCCTGGCATTCTAGTTGTCTTCTAACCAAATCAGATTAAATTGTGTTGTCTATGAAGTATTTTTTATATAATTTGTGGGGCCCAGTAGAAAATAAAAATGTGGATCTCTCTTTTTAAAAAATACACATATTTAAAGATAGCAACACATAAATATTAAACTAACTGCAAGGCCGTTTTAAGTGAGGGACCCTGTGCAACTACACAGATTGCACGCTTGTGGAGCTGGCCCTGACTCTATGAAGAAAATTAATGTATACAGCTTTCTATAGGACCTCAAAAAGGGTTAGAAACCCTATTGTATGATCACATTGCATACTATTTTCATCTGAATATAGTGCCATAAATCTAATTAGTCTAGGACAATCCCATCACTCTGCAATTATTAACAGACTCTTTTTGCAGTCTCAAAGTTTACTCATTTGAATGATAAATTATGTTAGTACCCTACCTCTGAAAGCAGGAACCCCTCTATCCTGTTAGTGTGAACAGTGCCCGTATACTAATTGACAGCTTAACACATATGAAGGGATACTGATCACAATGTGAGATCTTAGAAAAATTTGACACATTGCCAACTAACATAAAATCTCAATTTTCTTAAATTTCTGTGTCATAGTGTTCCATATTGACATCCACATCTATGCACAAATATTTGTTGCTCTCCTGCACTTTTGGTTTAGGCCATATGGTCTCACTCATGAGGGTTTACTGGATTCCATCAGGTAGAATGATCAGTTCTCACTTTTTTGTGCTTCTCTATAACTTTGTTGTTCTTATCTATTTAATGATCATATGATTGAATTATAAATGTATTTTTATGAGCCTAATTCCACAATTAGTCTATAAGATCCTATTGGACAGGAAGGTTACTTATGATGTTAATCTATGTCTTTGTGGATTGTTAACATATGTGTGGAATAAGTAAACAAAATGTAAAAAAGTAGGTATAAGTTTCAGTTTGAATTTCTAAGGAGAAATTCCTCTTTTATAGTTCACATATATATAAAATACATGTACATGTATTATACATAGGTATAATACATGGGACTTCATAGATGTCATAAGTGTCATTAGAAATCAGTGGGAAATGGTGAGATGTTAGTTAATTTGCACTGGAATAATTGGCTTATTTGCATATGCAAAAAAATCAGTATCCTAAGACCATATACAAAAATAATTCCAGATTGATGTATACAATATATGTATGTGTGTATTCATTAATATTACACACACACATCCACATAAACACACACACAAATGGATAATTTAGATGTTTTGTAAAACTCTTCTGCATGGTGGAGAAGATTGTACCACAGCAATATTGGACTCAGCATTGAATAGAACCAAAGAGTATAATCAGAATTATCATTCATAGAACAGAGGCAGAGGAAAGAGCACATAAACTAGCATTCACTTGGGAGGCTAAGGCAGGTGGATCACTGGGTCAAGAGATGGAGACCATCCTGGCCAACATGGTGAAACCCCATCTCTATAAAAATACAAAAATTAGCTAGGTGTGGTGGCATGTGCCTGTAGTCCCAGTTACTCAGGAGGCTGAGGCAGGAGAATCACTTGAACACGGGAGGTGGAGGTTACTGTGAGCCGAGATCAAGCCACTGCACTCCAGCCTGGGAGACAGAGCTAGATTCTGTCAAAACAAAAACAAAAACAAAAACAATAAAACAAAAACAAAAAACAAAAAACCAACAAACAAGCAAAACCAAAAAAAACCCCGGATTCACAAGACAAAGTCCAAAGACAAGTCACTCTCAGGGGTTACAAAGCAATTAACACAGTACTGCACATGGTAGGAACTCAACAAAGAATATTTCCCCTATTTGATTCCATTTTATGCTGTCATTTAATTCAAACAGGAAATCATTCTAGTATGTGCTGTGCACCAGTTCTGTGGAGAGGGCACTGCAGGAGGATACGAGTCAACATGCTTCTAAAACTGGCACTACCAATACCTGGTTTTATGACCCTGGGAACTCATTTAGCTTCTCTGGGATTGAGTTTTCCTATCTATGAAGTTAGATAATCAGATTATTTAATCCATTTATTACCTTCAAGCTTTAAGATTCTCTGATTCTGTGAATTTAGTGCTATTACTGGAATATAGAAAACACTTCTGAGGTCTACAGGATTTAAATACAGAGGGCTTTGAAAGTCAGGAGAAAGAGTTAATGACACTACAGAAGGCAAAATAGACTCATCTATATATGGGACTTGGTAAATGTCATAGGTGTCATTAGAAATCAGTAGGAAATGGTAAGATATTCATTAATTTGCACTGGGATAATTGGCTTATCTGTATATGAAAAAAAAAGTCAGTATCCTATCCCATACCACATACACAAGTAAACTCCAGATTGACTGAAGGTAAAAACATGAAATCAAAACCTGAAAACTCTTAAAAGAAGGGGAACAACACACACTGGGGCCTACCTGAGGGCAGAGGATGGGAGGAGGGAGAGGATCAGGAAAAAACTAATGTATACTAGGAGACTAGGCTTAATACTTGGGCGATGAAATAATCTGTACAACAAACCCCCATGACACATGTTTACCTATGTAATAAACCTGCACATTCTGCACATGTGCTCCTGAACTTAAAATAAGAGTAAAAAAATACTCTTAAAAGAGAAAGACTGTAATTATATCCTGATAAGGAAGAATTTCTTAAATGGAGACAAAAGCAACACACCAAATAAATAAAAAGTATTGCTAAATTGACCCCATAAACAAAGTTAAAAGATAAACCATACATTGGGAAAAGATATTTTCAATGAATGTAGCAAGTTAAACATTAGTATTCAGCACCTGTAAATATAGCCTACAAATAAGTAAGTAAGAGACAACCCATTAGAAAGCTGGATAGAGGATATGAGCAGAAGGTAAAAACTGAAAGACATAAACACATGAAAGGATTTTCAGCCTCACATTTTCATACCCATCATATTTGAAAAATTAAAAATTGGCTAACACCAAGTGTTAAACACGTATACACCTATGGGTAATCTACGGATTTTGCAAAACTCTCTCTTCTGCATTTTGGAGAAAATTGTACTACAGCAATATTGGGCTCAACTTTTATTAGAACCTGACTAAGTGTTGGAAGCAGAAAAGTGGTAACTTTTATATAATGCTGGTGAGAATGTAAATTGAAGATGGTATTGTACTCAGAGGTGGAAAGTCCAGGTGGTCTTACTAGTCAGTTGGGACAAAACTGTTTAGGATACTGAGTCATTTTGGAAAAAGTTAAAATATGAAAGGAATTGCACAGATCAATTTTTTTTTAAACCAAAGAGCATCTAAATTGAGTCATAAAGGTAGTGAGAGGTTCCTGAAGATAAACTCTACCAGATGAAACCCGTGGCAGTACAAAGATGTAGAAGGCAAATGGTTAAAAAAAAAATCTGTTATCTTTATGAACCCTTTGCCATTGTCCAGCCATCAATCTTTTTATTTCAAGCTTGTCCTGAATTTGCCTTCTAAAACATTCTACCACTAGCTATTTTGCATATTCCCTTGGCTTAATATTTCTAGTAATAGCTTTTCCCCAGGGGATCTGCTTTTATTACTAGTTATTTTCTTCCCTTGGCTGACTGCTATAATTCAGCAACCATGGCTCTGCTCCAAACTCCCCCTCTCCTGTGACTTAGCTCTCCTGCCACAGCTTTGGACCTGGTCCACCAGTTCTTTGTCTAGGACCCAAACTGTATGGTGCATTTAGGGAAATAATAAGATTCCCAGACTGGCTGGAGTGGATTAGATCCATAAAAGGACATTGTGTTGAAAGGTATCATTGAGGTTTTATGATGAGCGATTGATGGTTTTGTAAATACTTGTTTCACCACATGGAACAACCACTTTGGCTGAATTTTGTTTCCGCCAACTGATTGCATCACTTTTGTGTTTCAAATTTATCAGTTACTTCTGGTTGATTCCCCCACTCCCCATCATCTCTTTGCTTCTGTAAGAAAACAAGATTTCTTTCCATCCTTCAGAATTTATTTTATTCTCTGTGACCCCTCTGCTTTTTAAAATAAATCACATAGCTACATTACTTGCTTTTGTTTCTGCCACTGAGAAGCTTTCTGTGTCACTGCTGACACCAAGAATTTTGTAGTCTGATGAATTGTAGCTGTGTGAAAATGTTTTGCTTTTATGACATGAACATGTATTCCTGGGTGTGCAAATGGAATTAGGCTTGCTAGGTTGAATCAGGGCTTGTTTTAAAATAGTGGAAGAAATAATCAGAATTTACAGGAGGAAACAGTCAGAAATTTGAAGTCTAGAGACATGAGTTTGAATCCTTGGCACAGTGATTTGTGGGACATCGGACAAGTTAATTAACCTTTTTGAACTTTAGCTTTGTCACTTATAAAGTGAGAGTATTGCTACGTTTTTTAAATTTTAAGATGATATCAAGCAGACATGTCAGCAATTTAATAGCATTTCACAAAACATGATAAATTATATCAACTGCAATGCAGACATCAATGATAAAAAGTCAGCCATAAATAGATGTTTTATAAACAGTATCATCAAAAATTAATAATGCCTATTTTGCAAGGCGTTGTAATGAGAAAAGTTATTTCATAGTAGACATATATGTAGGTATGCATGGCACATAGTAAGCATTCAAAAATGGTGGCTATTATCATTATTTAACTGAAACATCAGCTGATATGTTGCTATTGTTTAAAATGTACATTTTAAAGATAAAGCATGCATGAAAAAAGAAAAAGAAAAAATAAAACATAATAAAAAATAGAACTGAACCCACAAACTCAACATTATGTCTAATGTCCTTCTCGAACTCCTGTACAACCCTGTGTGTTTATGGCCTCCTGGATATTTCCTGTTCTAAGTTTTTGCTGCTTTTTATCTCTGACTCATGTCTCATTTAACATGGCTGTTTTCTTCTCTCATCTCTGATTTTCCTTTAATTTTTCTGCCCATTCATTCAGGTTTTTGTGTGTATGGCAGACTTTATTAAATGTTTAGAATAACTGGGTTGTATTATCCTAAAATATTTAAGATAATGGAAACCAGTCATTTTTGTTTATCTGATCTACTTGCTGCCTGGCCACCAGAAGTTTTCTCTTCTCCGTGCTCCTCGTCAGACTCTGGTTCCCATCATGTTGCTGATCTGTTCTTTCACAAGCACCCTCTTCACTTTCTACTTTCTCCATTACTAAACACTTGTAATTTCCTATGCAGAGTACATTTTTTTCTCTGCGCATATTTAATTGTATCCTTTTAACTCATGTACTTGGAGTCGCACCTTCTACATGTAAAGGGTAACCCACCAGTATATTTTCTTCTTACACACAAATCTGACGCTAGTTATCCATATATTTCCCAGACGGCTAGAGTTCATGCAGGATGTATTTAAGGATGTCTGAAATGTTAAACTTAGTCTTTCATCTATACTTTACCTGCACTCATGCAACAGAATGTGGCCAGAGGGAAACAAAAAGCAGATACTAACTAGTCTCCCTTTGGATTCATGAGGATGAATCTAAAGTGTGCCTTTAATGCTGTCTGGAAATCATACTGTTTTCTTACTCTGTTCACTGTCTCCATTCTCCTAAATAACCATTTGACACTTTTCTCTCTCTCTTAAACAACATAACACCAATCATTCTCTTCCATTTTTGGCCTGGGCTTTGCCTCTTGGTAAACTTATCCAGACTCATGGCTTTAAATGTTACCTATATGCTGATGCCATGCACACACATGCACACACAAACATACACATCTAAGATCATCTCTTCTCCTACTGCTTTCCCTCAAGCTTTCTTATAATTAAGAACCAACATGATATCTCCACTCGAATGCCAAATAGGTATCTCAGCCTTATATCAAAAACTGCTGCCTCCTCCTCATCCTCCACAACCAGCTTTATTGATTGCATTCTAAATCTTAGTTGATGGCAACTTCTTTCTTTCAGTCATGCAGACCTAAAGTCTTAAAATCATCCTTGTAAAATCATTTAAAATCATTTTTCTATCACATCATTTCCAAATAGCAAATTCTATGTCAAGAATTCAACCACATCTTAGAGCCTTTGCTGTTACTTCACATCATCATTATAAACAAAGGACTTTGGGAAAATATAGGAGACTGATCTTGAAAATATGGGTGACAATGTTTTGATTCCTAGTAGAACATGATGGGGGAATGAAGGAGGGGAAGGCAGTCTGAATAAAGGAGACAACATATGTATGCAGCATAGTGCATGCAAAGTTTGTTTCATTTCCCTCCAATTCAGTGTAACTTTGAACAAGTTAATTTAAAAGGAATATGTTCCATAGATTAGGGACCTCTGTTTATTGCGGTCATTGCTATATTCCTCATTCTAAGAACAATATGGGGCACATAGCAGATTCACAGTGCTTCTTCCTAGAGTGAATTGATGAACTAATTATAACAAAAGAGTTTTTGCCAAGTGAATTTTAAAGTCTTTTCCAGTTTCACTATCCTAACTTATAAAGGAATCTTTCAAATTGATATAAGAATTTTATAGTGATCAGCACAGCTCCAAAAGAAAATGGCTGTTTGAGGAGTTGATTATTTCCCTATCCAGCAGGGGTTTCAGTGTTTAAGGATCTATATGACTACTTCTCAGGACACTGTACAAAGCATTTTTTAATTTGATCGGAGGTTATACTAATGCCTGTCTTAACTGTGATGTTCTGAAAATGACTCTTTTGAAAAAAAAATGCAGTCCTCTCAGAAGCCATATATTTAATTTTTAAAAAATCTAAGCTTTAGCTAGCATTGTGCCTCCTTAGGATAGATCTCTGGTTCATCTATAGTTTTATAGGCTGTTATTGTCAAGTGCATAGACTGGATTCAGTCTACCTTTTATGGCAATGTAAAGTAATTAAACTGGAACTTAGGCTTAAAAGAGAAATTCAGAAGAAATTTAGAAACACAAGCATAGTTCTGTGTGCTTTAAACTTTCTCAAGAGCTAAGGACTATATGTGTATACACATATACATAAATATATATCCATCCAAAAGAAGGACAAGTTTTATTTTGTGGAGGTTAGATGTGCTACTAGTATGTAGTACGTACATACTCTATTAACAAATAGTACTTATGATGGAATCTCAGAAACATTGTGTTTTAAACTTAAAAACCTCTCAAATGAGCTGCCCCTGCTCAACCTTCCCTGCTATCAACATGCCATGATTGTTGCACAGATTATTTTATCACCCAGGTATTAAGCCTAGTACCCATTCATTATTTTTCCTGATCCTCTCCCTCCTTCCCCCTCCACCCTCTGAAAGGCCCCACTGTATGTTGTTCCCCTCTGGGTGTCCATGTGTTCTCATCAGTTAGCTTCTACTTATAAGTGAGCACATGTGGTATTTGATTTTCTGTTCCTGTGTTAGTTTGCTAAGGATAATGGCCTTCAGCTCCATCCATGTCCCTACAAACGACATGATCTTGTTCTTCTTTACAGTTGCTTAGTATTCCATGGTGTATATGTACCACACTTTCTTTAGCCTATCACTGATGGGCATGTAGATTGATTTACTTATGTAACAAATCTGAACTTGTATCCCTGAACGTAAAAGTTTTAAAAAAGTGCCTTGATTACCAAGGATGGCCCACAGGACCAGACTGCATTCTGAAGCAGGAGCCCCCTGTTCTGGACATCTGCTACATGAGGTAGGTGGATAGCTTTTTTAGGACTATTTCTACTTAGAGCTCTGGGCTCTCATTTCATCCAGTCCAGTCCTCACAAGACCTTCAATATTATGCTCTGCTCCACATCTTTGTACAGCCTTCTATTCCCTCCATGCCTGTTTGCTGAGGATCTTATGGCAGAGGAAACTTTAACAATTGCACACTTTTTATTTCTACTGGAATTCACCCCTACCAGGCAAGTAGGATAGAATCCTTTAAACACTTTTGGTGCCCCATCTTTTGGCTTTCTCCTTTCAACACTAAATTATAGCCAGTTCAAATATGCTATACTTACTTTTCTCTTTGAAGTATCTTGGGTGCATTGTAGTTTATCAGTAATGAGTATGGGCTTCAGAAAGAGACAGACTCGTGTTATTAATCCTGCTGCATATTATTGGTTTTGTAAACTTGAGTTCTTTAGGTGACCTCTTTAAACCTCTGTTTTCTCATCTTTACAATGAGAATCATAGTATCTGATTCAAAGTTTATATATGATTGACATCTTGTGTAGTAAGCATAATGCACCATGTCTGGCATATACAGTGAGTACTTTATAATTGACAGTAGTTATTATCCAAGGAAGCCCACTCCTCAGTGAATACTGATTATATAATACCAGCTGATGGATAGGATTGAGTGAATGGCCTCCATCCAATTTTGTGTAGGATCTACTTAACTTTTTTCCATTGAGGATTTCACTTCCAGTCTTTTGAAAGGATATAAGGAGTTATTTTTTCCCCATATGTCCTCCTTGCCATCATTTCCACACAGAATTATAGCAAAGAAGGAAGCTTTGTGATCAATACCATTTCTCTTAAAAATGCTTATACATATTGAAAAACTAGTTTCTGAACTATTAGGTCACTAATATGAAAGCTTTTGAGTTACAGCTTTACATTAAAAATAGAGTTTAAGAAAAATAAAATAAAAAACATTGTATACAATGTTCTTTAATTGAAGATATTCAGTTAACTTGTCATTCTGTGAGGAGGTTTCTTGGAACTACTCAGTTGTCTCAGGAGACAGATAGCTAGAATATTATCCTGCTGCCACTGCATAGGAAGAGAATGACTGATGGGTCCCTGGGGCTATGCACTGATACTCTGCAATGCCAGAAATAGGATGCAGAGGGGACAATGACATGGTGAATATCCTTATATCACAGTCATGCTATTTTCTCCTGTGCAGAAAGAGAGCAGAAAGAATGTCTTATATCTGGGTCTCCAGGTATTACCATTGCCAGTTGCTGCAACCTAAGTTTCTCCCAGAATTCCACACTAGTGAACCCATGCAATCTTTTATTCATTCTGCAAATATTTACTGAGTGCCAGCTGGTTGTCAAGGATATAGTGACAAACAAAGCAAACAGAATCCCTACCTTCAAGGACGTTATATCTTTGAAGACAGATAACATAAGAAATAGAGTTGCTAGAACTTTCATAACAGGGAACGTTGACTTTATCAGGGGAGTTGGGGCCAGGACTTTAATTCTCTACTCCTTTGATTTTTATTTTCTCTCTACCCCCTCACTCACATCTTCCCCAACAAAGGAATGGCTGACTGGATGGTGCAGTGCAGTGGGGTCAGGCAGCGCATGCTCAACCTCCCTGGTTCTCTCTTTTGAATAAAAAACCTCCAGGGAGGGTTTCCCATGATCAGCACTTCTCTAATTGGTTAGTTCAGCACAGACTGTCTGGCCCTGCTGGGAGAAAGCCAGAAATGGTGAAGGGTTGGTTCAATTCAGGCATCAGCATCAGAGCTAAATCATATTTTCTAATCATTTTTATGGAACTAAAATTGAGCTGACATTTCTATATTCCTCCATCCGGCCTTATTTTGCAATAATTCTCAACCCAGAAGAGAAAATAAATGTTATTTATCAATATCCCTTAAAGCCCTTCATCTTGATGCCTTTGTCAGATATCAAAGAAATAGTTGCCAAAAACTTGCATTTAAGAATCAAATTAACCCACTGGCAAATAGAGAAATTGAGAACTTGGGCTTAAACTGAAGAGGCATTGAAATATAGCAGGGAATTAGTCAATTTAACCATGTGGGGCCTTGCCCTTGGTGACTGAGGATGGTGACCCTTGGGAGATTGTAAGCTGGGACTGTGGGGATCTTTGTGACTGACTTGGATTTTTTTTAAGAAGGCACAACTAAAGGATCACATAATAGAGGAAAGAGTATCATTCTACCTGAACAGCACCTTAAGATAGGCAGAGCTTTGATACACGGGCTTTTTGACATCTTGGTAGGCAGAACAACTTTTTTCCTGCATTTACTGAATTTCTCAGTTAAGATTATAGACTGAACTTTTAAATTCTAAAGGCAGCTAAGTGCATTGAGGATCACTGAACACTGATGTGTTTGTGTCAGGTACAGGGAAGGAATGTAGGTTCAGGAGCTCCAAATTCTGTTCTTTATGTAGCTTTGATCATGGCACAGGGCTAACTGGGAAACATATCCTATCTAAATTCTAGGATTCATTTAGGTTGTCCATAAGCTCCTGGGTCATCATCCCCTCTAAGTTGTCTTAGGTTAGCTCTCTGATTTGTTGGTTACATAAGCCTGGACTATGGCTTTAAATTGGAGACTTATACTATGATATTGACCACAGAAGTGTGTTAATTTCTGTTAAGTAACAATTAGTTAATATCTTGAAAGGAATGTGAGCTCTTCTTGGATTGATGTGGAGAAACAATTCCATGAATTTTTTGCAAACCCATGAGCTGAGAAGAAATGTATTCAGAATATTTAGCCTTTAGAAGTCAAGCTTGTCAAGCAAATCAAGGAGGGATAAATTGTCACAAAATTGTCATAAAATATTTTTATTTTTTATTTCTGACTATTAGAACAGTAACACTAGAAAAAATAAAAATTCAAAACAATCTAAATGTATTAAAAGCATGATAGTTGTATTATCTCTGGGTAGGTAAGGATGATGAAATATAAAGAATGAAAAAGACAGTTGGGGTTTTAGAAAGAAGACTGGGGTTGCTTCTCTGAAGGGAGCCTGGAAAGGTAAGACATTAAGTGGAAAATGGCAGCCATCTTGGTGCTCACTGGGCCCAGGGAGCTCAGGGTTCAGAAGCACCAACAGCATTTTCAATGCAGGAAGCTGCATGTGATTTCCCAGCATAAACAAAAGTGAAGGAGACAGGTTTCAAGTGTCAAGGACTTTAATAGCAAGAGGCAGTGGCAATGACTGCTAAGGCACAAGACAAAAATGCCAGCTCATAAGAAAAGAGTAGAGTCTATATTACTAGACAAAACATACAACATAACCTCCCACTCCTAAGTGCTAGGCATTTAGAATAAAATGCAAATAGATTTTGCATATGGCAGATGGGAAGGAAAGGCATGTCTAATAAGATTTGATGGCTGAAGCTGCCACTTATGTCCAGTTCCAATGTCTGAAAGACGGCAGGAATGTCTCAAGTGCTATTCTCTGAGAGTTGAGATGGTTTGCAGGAGTGCATCCTTCCCCAACTCTCTCTCTCTAAATGGCAAACATAGTGCTACAATTGAGCTTATGGGAGATTTTTCTTAAGTTTAATTTTTATGGGCTGTAGCCTTCCTATAACTGACATGAGCTGCATGCAACCTGGTCAGACTCAAAGACAATATTTCCCTGTATGTCTCCTCTTTCCCTCAATTACTGAATATCTGTACTCATTTCCATTAACAGTTTCATGGACCTGTATAATATAGAGTACTGGGTTTTGGGAACAATATTTCTATAGAGGCTAGATTTGACTTGAGTTTTTAATTTTATAAGGTGAGGTTGATGTTATAACAGTCTTTTGTGTCAAAATATTAGAAAAATCATGGCCTATGAGAGGGTTTGGTCTGGATTATTTCCACTGTGAGCCTGCCTCAGAAACTATACTATTTAGCAGAACATAGCCCAGGTGCCTATCTACCCTATCCCAACTCCACACAGTTCTCAAACTGGGGATGCCTCTGTGTTAAGATTAAGCAGAAGAAGAAAGTGACTGATCATGACTAAGCGTATTTTGCACTTTGTTAGGTCTTAACATTTAGAAAAAGAGATGTAATTATTAGACTTCCTTTTTTACTCATGTTCTTCATAATAGATGATTTTATTCAAATTTACATTTTTTAGGATTATTCCTAGACAACATGGCTAGACATAAATCAGGATGTAAAATTAAATAAAGAATGTATGCTCTACTCAGAATTCAGAAGGAATTCCAAGTTAATTCAATTCTGACCCATTTCAGGGTCTTCTAGAGGGCAAAGCTACCCTGCCCACCAGTTGCCTGGAAGAATCACAGAAGATCAGCCGTCTATATGGTGAAGTGACTTCATGAAGTTAATAGCATGACCATCCTTACCTCCCACTAATGAACTGGCCACACCAATAGTTGACCATAGACCTAATGGATAATCTTATTAAGGGAATAAAAATCTGGTGGCCAGATTTTTATCTGGTGGATATGCACTTATTTCACATTCCCAATTTTTCAAAGTCAGAGTGGAGAGCAGAGATAATTTCCACTCAACTCCCTTCAAAGGAAAGCTAGAGCAGAAAGCCTCCAAGTTTCTCTCCAGCCCCAAGGAAGGAAGAGTGACTTATCTGACTCATCAGTTAGGGAGAAAACACTCAACTCAGACTTTTTGTTTTGCCTCTTAAGGCCTCCAATTTGGGAGATTAGGTCAAATTCAAGGAAAGTAGAGGTCTATCTGGCTGCAAATTTATAATCATATTCTTTAGTCAATTTTGAATTCTTTCTGTTTGTCCTCTATGCCTTATTTCTCAACTGAATCCAAATTTAAGAGGTCAACACAGAGTTTTTTTGTTTGTTTGTTTTTGAGATGGAGTCCCACTCTGTTGCCCAGACTGGAGTAGAGTGGCACCATCTTAGCTCACTGCAACCTCCGCCTCCCAGGTTCAAGTGATTCTCCTACCTCAGCCTCCCAACCAAGTAGCTGGGATTACAGGCATGCACCACCATGCCCAGCTAATTTTTGTATTTTTAGTGGAGACAGATTTTCACCATGTTGACCAGGCTGGTCTCAAACTCCTGACATCAAGTGATCCACCCGCCTTGGCCTCCCAAAGTGCTGGTAGGGTTATTATTCCACTAAAATCCTAACTAGGACAAGACTGAAAAATTGGTCTTCCTAATGAAACTTTCAAAGATTTGAACAAATATCAGTTGGCTGGGCAAATAAATAGGTTGTTGGTGGTGGAAGTAGGAATTGTCTAGGCTAAGAGGATAGCATTGTAAAGGCATGGCACAGAGAACATATAATACAATCATGAGTTACCTAAGGACAGGAATATATTCTGAGAAATGCATCACTGGGCAATTTAGTACTTGTGCAAACATCATAGACTGTACTTACACAAACCTACATGGTATAGCCTGCTGCTACACACCTATGCTACATAGTATAGCTTATTGCTCCTAGACTACAAACCTGTAGTCTAGGAAGTATTTGTGTATCTAAACATATCTAAGCATAGAAAAGGTACACTAAAATTGTGGTACAAAAGATTTAAAAAAAAGGTATACTTGTATGGAACACATACATGACTGGAGCTTGCAGGACTGGAAATCTCTCTGTGTCAGTCAGTGAGTGAATTGTAAATGAATGTGAAGGCCTAGGACATTACTTATTGTATACTACTGCAGACTTTGTAAACACTGTTTACTTTAGACTTTGCTAAATTTATTTAAAATGTTTTTTCTTTCTTCAATAAATTAAGCTTACCTTACTGTAACTTTTCACTTTATAAACTTTTTAATTTTTTAAATTTCTTAACTCTTTTGTATAACACTAAGCTTAAAACACAAATGTTGTATGGCTGTACAAAAAAATTTTCTTTATATTCTTATTCTATAAGCTTTTTCCTATTTTAAAAATTTTTTATTTATTTTTTAAACTTAAAAAAAACTAAGGCACAAACACACACATTTGTCTAGGCCTATACCATGTCAGGATCATCAATATCACTGCCTTCCACCTCCATATCTTATCCCACTGGAAGGTCATCAGGAACAATAACACACATGGAGCTGTCATCTCCTATGATAATAATACTTTCTTCTGGAATACCTCCTGAAGGACCTGCCTGAGGCTGTTTTGCAGTTAACTTTTTTTTTTAATAAGTAGAAGGATCATAGTAAAATAATGATAAAGAGTATAGTACAGTAAATACATAAACAAGTAACATAGTCATTTATTATCATTACCCAGTATTATATACTGAAGATAATTGTATGTGCCATGTGCTATACTTTTATATGATTGGCAGTGCAGTAAGTTCATTTACACTAGCATCACCACAAACACATGAGTAATGCATGGCTCTATAACATTAGGATGGCTATGGTGCTGTTACGTGATAGGAATTTTTCAGCTCCATTTTAATCTTATGGCACCACCATCATATATAGGGTCTTCCATTGATTGAAACATCATCGTGAGCCACGTGACTGTATATTTAATGAACTAAGCTGAATATGGTTGGAGCACAAAAGGTGGAGTGTGAGTGGCTTTTAATGAAATTGGAACTGTATACAGGAGAAACACTGTATTCTATGTAGCTATGGATTTAAGACTTTTGTCCAAAGGCAGGTTTGCCAGATTAAGCAAATAAAAATATAAGATTACCAGTTTAATTTGAATTTGAGATAAAAAACAAAAATTTTTTTAGTACAAGTATGTGTCATATAACACTTGCAATATATGGGGCATACTTATGCTGAAAAAGTATTCATTGTTTATTTGAAATTCAAATTTAACTGGGTGCCCTGTATTTTATCTTGCAACTTTTCCTGTATTTTATCTTCACAACATTTCCTAAGGGAAATGGCAAAACACTGAAGGCTTGAAAATGTTGAAGTAATGTGATGAGAAATTAGAGAGAACGAAAACTAGTCATGCAGCAAAAGGCAAATATCTCTTTCCAAGTGTTCAAGTTTCTTAAGGGCCCCTTTTCAATATGGTCCCATCATAAAACCAATAATAATAAAAACCTGCTATATTTTGCAACACATGGTACTACTGTAAATACAGCCTGATGAAGATAAATTGCAGTCTCAATAATACGGCAAACAAGGCTGACGTATAACAAAAAATAGGAATTTGGATTATCTCTCTTGGAATTCATGTTCTGCAGAGAAAAAGGCAATGCACAAAAGTGACTGACAATTTCACTTGCAAAACTGAGCACACTTATTTGGCCTCCTTTGAAATCTAACTTCCACACCTCCCCAGTCTTCTACAAAACCTGTGTTTATCGTGCCTGACTTTTCAGAACACCATGACTTCTGCTGAGTTCATAGTCATCTCTGACTCACAGCAAGGTGTTTCAAGTGGACTGACACTGCAATTACTAAAACATGATCCATCAAGGGCAAAACAGCATCCCATGCTACCCGCAAAAGAAATGGGCACATCGCCAGTGAGCAGAAACTGTTCTCCTTATTTAATATGCATTTTCTCAACACAAATTCTTATTTTTCATTATGACTCCACATGTTTCCTAAATATCTCTGTGCTCCTTTGCTGTAAACTTTTCCCTGGGTGTTCTCGTATAGCAATTGTTAGAGTTCTAATTGCAACTGTCTAGGACTCAGTAATGGTCAAATTGGAATGAGTTGTTCTCACCTACTGATCGGTCAATTTATGGGCTTGCAAATGTGTGAGTACACGTATCACTAGGAAACCAGGCTCTCCACAGGAGTTCAATAATCATGAGTGGTTGGGGCAATGTTAAAATAAAAGAGAAAAGGCCAAGGATAAAGTTTGAAAAAGCATTTGGCTTTTATTTTCCCTCCACAGAATAGGAAATGTGGCTCCAGTACAAATAGGTATTTTAAAACACCTTTCTACCCCAAATTTTTAACATGTGCTATCGCCAATGTTCAATCTGTCCATTCAGTCCTAGCCTCAATATTACAAAAATGAAACTGATGTATAGAAAATCTGACCTGAGTAAGTGGCTAAAATCACTACCTTTTGGGCCAAGGCAAGACCTTACTAAGTGAAATAGCATTCAGTAAACCAATATCTACTCTGGCTAATGTCTGATGAATGCTTACCATGTGCCAAAACTGTTATCAACACTTTAATTATAACTATTTAATACTCATAGTAGTCCTATAAGGTAGGTACTATTATTCTTACTGTTTTACAAATGAGATAATTGAATTATAGAGAGCCATTGTCACATGGCTTGAGAGTAGCAGACTGAATATTCAACCCAGGCAATTTTACTCTAAACTGCACTTTTAACTATTATACTACTCTTATTCTGGGGGTGAAACGCCATTTAATAGTGGAGAAAATTGTGTGGCTTACAAAATATGAATGTAGAATAGTGTGGGTTGCTTTGCTTTGGTAAGATGTTCAAGTCTAGCAGATTTCTCAGTTTCATGTTGCTGTTTCATGATTCTAGGTAACTTTACAAGGATTCATGCTACATAAAGAATAGTATGTGTGATTGTAAACAATACTTGCTCAAAGCAACGATCACCTCTGTGCTTTGATTTAATTTATTTCCATTCATTTTTTCATTGAACACTCATGCATGGAGTGCCTACTGGATAAAGTGCAAAACTTTGGTTATCAAGACATTGTTTCTGAACAGAAGAAGTGCACAACATATAAGAATATATAGATATGCAAGAAAACAATTATGATAGTAATCACATAGGCAATGAAAGCTACCCAGCTGTGTGCTAACCTTTAATGCTCCATAGAATATGTAACTCCGTGTCCGTCGAATTTCCAGCCCTGCTCTGTCACCCACCTGGCCACTCAACTGTTCTGCCTCCTTTGAAACATCTCCAAAGATTCCTAGAAATAGCCAGTGCGTGGTTCTTCTAGTACATAAACTGATCTATCAGCTGCAGGGACTTTATGGTAGACACGTTGATATAGCAAGCCACAGGAGGAGAGGAATAACATTGTCCTGTTCTTATAAAATTGCTGGTGGGAACTTCACTGTTACTGTTGATGTTGTTCCTAAGCCACTCTGCTTTTCTGTGCCAGAGTGGGGTAGGAAAATTGCCCCTGCTTTGGTCTTAGTTGAGTTTAATCAATATGGTGTCTGAAACAGAGCCATCAATGTCCAGGGTCTCACAGACTTTCAGAAAAACAGTCTCCAGCCATGACTGTCACTCTTCCCTCTAAAAAGTCAACAACCTATTCAAGGAATTAGGCAGGGAAATATGCTTCATTATTTTCCATTTCTGTTTATCTCTCAAGAGCGTGAAACAACCAGTGAAACAAAAACACAACATTTCCTTCTCCTTTAGCCAAAAAACTAAAAGTCTCATCCAAAATATGCAAATTGTGTCCATCAACCCATTAATAATGCACGGAGCCTGACTTAGGTACAACATCCTGCTACACATAGAACATGGTAAGTGCTATAACGGAGAAATGAACAGTGGTTGAACTCTGGGAGTCATAGAAAGCTTTCTTGAGGTAGTAACTCATAGGCTCAATCTTCAAAAATGAGCAAGAGTTCATTGTTCAACAAAGAGACATTATGGCATGTTGGACAAAGGGAATGAGAAATGCAAAATGTTGCATGTATGAAGGAGCTTGGAGTTCTTGGGTGATTGTGGGAAGCATAATATGTTTGGGGCACAAGTTGTGTGACAATGTGTGTATGTGGGAGGCAGCTTGGGAAAGTGAGACTAGAGGAAAAGAATGAGACCAAATTCAGAGTGACAACTATTCTGAGATATTTTCAGTTAAAATTTTTCCAACTGGCTCTCAGTAAAGCTAAATTTCCATCTATCCTTATTCCTAACACACTCTTTAATTCTGTTTAGGGAAGAGGAGAAGAACGATTAAAAGGAATGTACACTGCAGATGCACAATAAATGCCAACATATTTAATTGATCAGGAGCTAGAAGGGCAAACTGAATAATGGGATACAGTCTGGGAAGTTTTGTCTTAAGCAGAGTCTTTTCATAGTCTTAAACATGATGATCTTATCACTTGCCTTAGTCAAGTTTCGGTGTTCATTACTGGTTTTTATTTAGACTGAAATAGTGGCCTATGATCCCACAACAAATACACAGTTGAGACTGAGATTACTATTTGGGAGATTTTTGTCATCCACTAATCTGATTTACATTAGGAGAGCTTATTCCTAAACCCTCCATACTTTTAGCCCCGTCCCTCATTTTTCCCAGCAGGTTAGTAGGAAAAGCAAGTAGAGCCTTCAGTCCATGATTTTGTATCAAGTGGAGCTCACCTAGTCCAATAGTCCTAAATGTGAGGGATTCCCTTTCTTTCTGCCCTCTTTTCCTCAGGCCAGTATGTTGCTGATAAAGAGCAAGGGAGTTCTGGTCGGGCGTGGTGGCTCTCGCCTGTAATCCCAGCACTTTGGGAGGTCAAGGCAGGCGGATCACGAGGTCAGGAGATTGAAACTGTCCTGGCTGACACGGTGAAACGCGGTTTCTACTAAAAATACAAAAAAATTAGTCGGGCGTGGCGGCGGGCGCCTGTAGTCCCAGCTACTCGGGAGGCTGAGGCAGGAGAATGGCATGAACCCGGGAGGCGGAGCTTGCAGTGAGCCGAGATGGCACCACTGCACTCCAGCCTGGGCGACAGAGTAAGGGAGTTCTCCAAAAATTTAGATTTCCGTCTGTTTGTTTATTCAGAGACCTAAACTAGAGTGCAGGAACAATGAGGAATTCCACTGTTACCACACATCTAAGCCATGTTCTCCATGCTGTTACCTTCTCATACTCATAGTTTGATCTCTTTCTGCCTAGCTCTCATGTCTGTCTCTGGATTGTTTCAAATCGTAAGAGAAAAGGAATATCATTTATTGCCTCTTGCAAAGTAAATACTCCTCTATTTAACTGACGGGATGAACCAATGATGTCATTTAACAGTTTGTTTGTTGGTGATCTCTACTGCTGAAATCTCATTAACATACACATTTACTCCTTTGATCTTCACGATAATCCCATGGAATTGACAAGGCAAAGGCATTATTGACATTTTACAGGTAAGATTGTTTCTCAAATGATGGAGTAGCTCTCTCAGCCTATTTAGCTCTCTGGAACTCGGTGAAGTCCTGGATTCACAGTGCCACAATAATAATACAGTAGTAGGATTCTAATATTGGAATTACGGGGGCATTGGCATGAAAAAGGGTGGCTTTATGTCTTTGCTCTGGCCCTTCCTCATTAGATTCTTAGGTCAATTACTTCAGCTCTTTGGGCACAAGTCTCCTACTCTGTAACATCGAGATAACAATCACTATCTCTGAGAGTTGTGTAGATTAAATAAGAAAACATATAAACAGCATTACCCCTCTAACATCATTATTGTTTAGTAACAAAGGTCAATGGGAAGTACAGTGTGCAAATGAAGGGAAATGCAGATTCAGATATTTATTCCGATGCCTTGCCATGGCCCTCAAATTCAGATTCCTAGAAACAAATTTTTACCTACACCCATATGTGCTTGCATTTCAAGGATTCATTAGGTCTGATCATCTGCTATTAATGCCAAAAAGCGCTTGAGCTTGGTTGCTTTACAGTCTCTCTTTATAGCTTTGTAAGGTTAGGAAAAAAATCCCTGAAATATCATTGTGGGGCCATATTTATAAATTGTCACAGGTGTTGCTGGACCACTGTGAGCACTCAAATTTATTTTTATAGTCATGCTCACTTTCGTGTAACTTTGGGTCTTTCATTTGGTCAATTAATGACTGTAGTAAAATAATGTGGAAAATCACATAACACCAATATTCCAATAAAATAATTTGTTAATGTTTAATGTAACAGTAACATTGCTTTAGAAAATATCTAGCAAATGTATTGAACATACATATCCACACCTTCTTCCCAAGAAAGGATTTTGTTGTTCATTGTCGTGTTAATGAAACAGTTAAGTTAAAACAGGGGGTCAGATTTAGTTTTTCTTTCCTATATATAAAAATAGTCATGTAATTTGCCCCTCTGTCATCAAAAGTAAATGTATTAAGGGAATCAATGGTAAACATTTTCCAGTGTTATCTTCAGCTTCATTCTTGCTTGCTGTCTGAAAGGAGCTGTTGCTGGGGGAGGTGTACAGTATACCTTGAAGAGTGTTCCTACTTTTGACACTTAGGGTAACTTCAAGAACAGGAGCTTTGAAAATCTAAATTACTCATCTCTATTCTGTATGATTATTGCTGTCATTCAGTTGAATGAAATTAAACTTGCCACTTGCATCATCACACAGAACCAAATTATAGAACATGTTTTTTAATAATGTTATTTCATTTAATTAAAGAGTAAATGGAATTCTGCTTTGCTTCAATTGTTTGATATAAAATATACAACATTGAATAAAAGGGAAAGCATTAAGTTTCTGTGAGAAATTCAGTAAATAAAATTAAAATTGGAAAGAGGCACTACCCTTAGATTCTATTTATGCAACTATTCTTTTCATTTTACTTACCAAAAAGGCTCACCAAAACCTAGAATTTTCCCACTCCTACTGCCTTGCTAAATTTTGGCCTTGTGTTATGTTTTCATGGTGGTGGGGGAATCTTCTTTTGAAATACTTTTGTTTTTGGAGAGAAGGATGAATAATTTCTAACACAGAGAAAACAATCAGGCAGCCTGGGGCAGATCTTCCTCTTGGTTCTCACACTTTTTTCATGGTACCCATTTTTTAAATGTGTAAATTTCACTTGAAAATTGGGATGAGTGGGTTGTCTTGAAAAGAAATAAAATCTGGTCACACTGAACCCACATTTCTGCATGATCAACCTCAGCAGAAGCTGGGACATGTGAACTCCAACTGCCTAAGTCCCCACCAGGCTCTATTGTCTTTCCATGCCTGCCAGACTGCTTTACTCAGTGAAGATGCTGGAATGACTCCTAAAGGCATGTATGTATACATTTGTAAATTAAAAATTTATTAATTTTTAAACAGCAGAAGAATGCTTAAAAGGGAGGGAGAGGCAGCCTCCAAGTCTACCTCTGATTACTTTAAAAATGTTCCTAGAATAGGTGTGATCTTAGGCAATTTTCTCATTTGTAAAACCAGATATAATATTTGTAATTCCTATCTTTTGTGGTTTTATGACAATCACTAAGATGCTGCATATAAAATATTTAGCATAATGACTGGTACTCATAGGTGTGCAATAAATGTTAGCTACAAGTGTTTTATGACAGCAAAATAGATGTAGTTTTAAAAATTGACTTTGAGTTTCTCTGAGTAGCAGATGCCCTGTTTCAGGATCTTTGATTTTCAGTTGCACTGTTCCCATTGAATACACTGGGATAATTGCCAGTAGACATGCTGCCTCTGTCATTCTGGGTGAGATCACTTGGTCTTGAGCTTCGCGCAGGGTAATGAGTGTATTAGGAAAAACCGAAGCAAACATGTGGGTGGATATTTCTTGTCAGAGCTTTGATTTGGATTCCTTGCAGAACAACAGAAATATTCATTATATTTTCATTTCTCAAATGCAAAGAATAGCAGAGTTTCAAAAACAGGAGAGTGAGGCACTACCCTAAAGGAAGCTGTTTTAACACATGTAAAGCAGTCTCTAGGAATCAAGGCATCATAGATATTTTCCTATTATTTCTCCTGCTCATTATTTGGCATCTTTATTTGTTTTGATCCCTTCCTATAGACTTGCCAATGTTAATTTGCTGCAAATGTGATTTTTGGACCAGCAAAGGGTCTGCAGCTCATGCAGAGCATAGTAGATCATTAAATAGATTTCTGATTTACTGCCCTTAATATCTTCTTCAGGAACAGCAATAGAAGCTTGTGGTTGGGGGCGGAGGATCTCTGATTACAATCATGAGTAGAGAAATGGTTTCTTCTGATATTTTTCTTTCAGAGAGACTAAGCAAAACTGCCATACAGTTTAACAGTACCCTTCTTAACTCACTGAAGGTTGCCATGGAAACAGGAATCTCACCTCAACATGAAAGGCATTTAGGAAATCTGTTAGGTTTTAACATTAGCATGATCTAAGCATCCTTGCTCACCACTAACAAGTCTAGCATCTCTTTTAGAATATCATTAATACTCATTAAATTTCCCTGCACATGGTTTTGGAGGTCTTCATATCATATTTGATGTTTTTTTTTATTTTTTTGTGAGTGACCATCTTATCAGAGAATATGCATTTTGAGAACTATACTTAGCTCATCTAGCACATGAAATAAGACTCACTTTTACTTACACTGTTATTTTCACATGATCTAGATTTAGATTTTAATAGAGAATAGCATGATTCCAATGGCAATTTTAAAAATGTGCTAATACTTGGGAAATTTATTTATAAGAAAGAAGAACCAAGTGGGAATTTTTGTTCTGTAAACAAAGTTTAATATAAAATGCCCCTATTGTTACTTGTTTGTGCAGGGTAACTTTTAGGTTAGCTCTCATATATGAATTTAGTTTTGCCAAGTAATTTAATTTTAGCATTTGTTTTCTAAGACAGTCTACTTAGGAATCTTAAAACACTTAAAAATCTTTTAAGATTATGTTTCTGGCAAAATCAGTTTGACTTTTTGGTTTGTTGAACTATAAAATGTGATTCAAGAGCCACTAATTTGCTTAAAGCAACTATAGTAATGGCTAAATCACCATTTTCTTCTATTTTATGAAAGAAGGAAAATGTAGGTGTACTTTTAGGGAAAAAATGAGAGAAGATCTATAAATTATGACTCAAAATCTTCCTTTTTTAAAAATGTGAAACGAAAGAAGTCACTTGTTGAGCAGTCAATCTTCTCCAGATGACCGTGACTTCCCAAATTGGTATATTTCTTCCCCTGATTGAAAAATTTTTAGTGGCTCTCAATGCTTATTCCTGGCATAGAGCAAGTGGTAAGTTGTGATGAACACAGACTTTGGAATGAGAAAGCCCAAGTTTAATTCTCAACTCCATTGCTTGCCAATTGGGTGAAATTTCACAAGATACTTTAAGCCCCTGCACCTCTTTTCATCAAAAGTTGTTATAAGAATTAAGTTAGACAATGCATGTGCCGCACTTAGACTTCTGCTATAAGGCACACATACTGGCACATAATACATCCTCAGTGAATCCAATTACAAGTAGTATTATTATATTAATTTTATAGCTTGGATAATTCAACAGCACTGGTAAGCCAGTATTTCTCTTTTTACTAAAATCAAGTCTCTTAGCAGAGCAGCCAACCAGGTATAAATTGGGCTGCTTGTAGCCCTCCTTCTTCTTGAGCTTGTTGTTTACCTTTGGAAAAAGTGGATTAGTAATAAAATGTCCAAAACCCAGAGAACAGATAAGAGAATAAAATATTAAGAAAAAGCACAAACCGGAAACTTGATTTTTAGGTGGGATATTGAAAAAAACCAACCAACCAGTCATTTCTAGTTGAGAAGAGTCAGAGTATGTCTATAAGTAGTTCGTTCATTGGCTTGTGTAGCTTTGGGACCATAATCAATTAGTGCATAATAAATTATTTATCACGAGCAGATCCAGAGTCCTATAGGATTATTCCAATTTGGTGTTTAATTTCTTTTATGTTGAGGTTTGAAGATAAAATGAAGTATATCCTTTTCCAACCCACCTCGAATCAAAAGGAAATAAAGAAAGTAGTAATCAGATGGAGACAAAAAGTCAGTTTAATTAATGACTTAAATAATTAGCTCTTAAGAATGTTGTTTGGGGTAACAGTGAGATTTTAAAAACTGTACCCCCTTATTAGGCAAATATAAACACCCAGTCCTGGGCAGCACTGGAAGACAGCAGCCTTCTCTCCTCAGGGGAAGAGATTACCAGTATAAAACTCACAGCAGGAATGAGAAGAACAGAAAGCATGCTCACAGCAGGCAGGTGGCTTCCAAGGGCAAAGAAAGGGGAGAGCAACTGAGATGCCTAAGGCCAGTACCTGCTCTGGCCAGCAGCAGAGAGGAGCATGTATTCTTTGGAGACAAGCAAATAAAAAACTAAAGAAGCTATAAGAGAAGGGTCAAGCCATGCATTCTCAGCTTATTTCCCTAAGTACCAATCAGATAAAGAGGTAGTAAGAGAGGCCAGGAAGTCTTACTCCAATGGATGGTAGTCTACCTTAGTGTGAAATAAGTGTGCTGGTTTGCTAGGGTTATCATGACAAAATACCCAACTGGGTGGCGTAAACAAAAGTAATATGTTTTGTCACAGTTCTGGAAGCTAGAAGTACAAGATCAAGGTATTGGCAGGTTTTGTTTCTTCTGTGGCCTCTCTCTTTGGCTTGTGGGTGGCCACCTTGTCCTTTGTCCTAATGTAGTCCTGGTGTTTCTTCTGTGTGTTTGCACAGCCCCAGTCACTCTCTCTCTCTCTCTTTCTGTGCATGTTCAAATTTTCTCTAATAAGGACACCATTCAGATTGCATTAGGGCCCACTCTAACGGCCTCACTTGACTGAATCACCTCTTAAAGGCCCTATCTTTAAATACAGTCGCATTTTAAGATACCAGAGGTTAGGGCTTCACTATATAATTTTTGAGGGGATACAGTTTAGCTCATAACAATATGTTGACCTTAACAGCACAGTAATACCTATAGATTTTTCATTGCAATTAACACTTTGCTAACTTATTTATTTTCATTTATTCATTTTTTCATTTTAAAAAATCTTGCCTCTTAGCTTTTTCAGGAGTTAAGCTGCCTTCACAATGAGGATCAAACCTGCAGCTTACAGCTTATAGACTCAATGATGTATGTAAGCAAAATGGGGAATTGCCAAGTCTACCTTAAAATGGCCATTTGCCATACAGTTACTTGATAGACCCATTAAATTCCAGTAAATTAAAAATGTTCCAATGTGGCTAATCATTCCAGAAATGCCAATAAAAATGAAATGTGATGTTCCCCACCCTGTGTCCAAGTGTTCTCATTGTGCAATTCCCACCTATGAGTGAGAACATGCGGTGTTTGGTTTTCTGTCCTTGTGATAGTTTGCTCAGAATGATGGATTCCAGCTTCATCCATGTTAAAAAAATTATTTTTTTAAATTATAAGAATTATATTTTATCAAAGATTTGTTTTGTTATAGTTCTATGTGATGTGGGGTTCTAAAGTCCCATAAAATTATTCTTCTGGAGAACAGCTTGTTTTAATAAAGCTGAACACTATTAGAGAGTAAGAATAAAGATAAAGCCTGTTACCTTTGGCACAAATAACTATGAATGAAAAGAAATTAAGTGAAGCTATGAAGAAAAATCATTTGTTCTTTCACAGCATCTTTGTATGGAGACATCAAGAACTCTATAAATGCTCATTAGTTATGTGATGCGCTGCACCTTGAAAATTCCCTCTTGTCTTAGTGCATTTTGTGCTACTATATCAGAATAGACAGACTGGATAATTTATAAAGAAGAGAGATTTCTTACAGTTCTGGAGGCTGGAAGTCCAAGGTGGAGGGACCCACAACTGGCAAAAGTTTTTCATGCTGTGTCGTCCCATAGCGGAAGGCAGAAGTACAAGAGAGCTCAAGAGAGCAAGGGGTGGGAGGTTATCTTGCTTTTACAACAAACCCACTCCAGTGATAATCACATAAATCCATTCATGAGGGCAGATTCCTCATGAATCTAATCACCTTTGAAAGGCCCTGCCCTCAAAACTGTTGCATTGGGGATTAAGCTTCCAATTCATGAACTTTGGAGGACATATTCAAACCATAGTGCCCTGTATTCAAATCTAAAATCTTTGGATCTTGCAACCAGACCGTGGAACAAAGAGAATGAAATAGAAGCTTTTTCAAGGATATTTAGATCCATGTGTAGGCACCTATGTTCTGCTCACCCTTTGAATATGCTACATAAATTGGGAAGAATTAGGACCAGGTCTTCCCCAGACTTCTGGATCATACTTCAATGCATAGTTAGATAATAGGGAAAATTGAATTAAGAAAAAAAAATTCAGCCCCTGTGGTTTTGTGTTAAAATTACTGATAGGCCTGGGGCGGTGGCTCATGCCTGTAATCTCAGCACTTTGGGAGGCCGAAGCGGGTGGAACACCTGAGGTCAGGAGTTCGAGACCAGCCTGGCTAACACGATGATGCCATATCTCTACTAATAATACAAAAAATTAGCCAGGTGTGGTAGTGGGTGTGTGTAAACCCAGCTACTCGGTAGGCTGAGGCAGGAGAATTGCTTGAACCCAGGAGGTGGAGGTTGCAGTGAGCTGAGGTTGTGCCATTGCAATCCAGCCTGGACAACAAGAGTGCAACTCTGTCCCCCCCCCCCAAAAAAATGACTGATATTAATATCAAGAACTAAGATTAATTGAATCCTAATTCTATTAACAGAACTGCTAAAACATTTGAAATTTCATTATTTTAAGCTGCTCTTGCACATAACTACCATGGCACTCTGCAAAGGGCTGACAAAAAACTAAAACATGGAATGAAACATGGTGTCTGGCCCCATGGTGCTTATAGTCACCGGAAAAGTAGACATTAACAACTATATAACAGCTATAGTACTTGCTCATGAAGTCAAAGTTAGTTACTGAAGAGAAGCACAGCAAGCAAAGGCTCACTGTGTCTGGATAACCAAGGAAAGCTTCACAGAGGAGAAGACAGCCTGGATGGTGAAGGATGAGAATTTTATAGCAAAATATTTTCTAAAAGATTGAGGCAGAGCATAAGAGAAGGACTGCTTAGAAGAAATATATATGATGAAATATAATGAGTGGAATGTTGGAGGTGAAAAAACAGGTTTTTTTTGTTTGTTTGTTTGTTTTGAGACAGAGTCTCGCTCTGTTGCCCAGGCTGGAGTGCAGTGGCGCGATCTCGGCTCACTGCAAGCTCCGCCTCCCGGGTTCACGCCATTCTCTTGCCTCAGCCTCCGGAGTAGCTGGGACTACAGGCGCCCGCCACCACGCCCGGCTAATTTTTTTTTGTATTTTCAGTAGAGATGGTGTTTCACCATGTTAGCCAGGATGGTCTCGATCTCCTGACCTCGTGATCCGCCTGCCTCGGCCTCTCAAAGTGCTAGGATTACAGACGTGAGCCACCGCGCCCGGCCGGAAAAAACCTTTTGATGTTAGATATTGGAGGGCTTTCATAAAGTTTTTGAGAAATGGGAGAAATAACATGATTTTTGCAACTGGAAGACGTCTGCAAGCATGGGGAGAGTGGCATGGGGATAGGAAAGCAAGTGGTGAACAACTTTTCCTGTGAAAACAGCTACTCGCCAATCTTAGATTTTTCAAGGGCAGCCTGAACATTATGTCCTTTCCCAAGCTAATTTATTTTTATGTACCCAAGAGCTTTGAACATGTAGTCACTTGAATGTAACATCCTCACACATTCCCTCTCCCTTTGAACAGCATAATGTAATCATAACAGGAAAAATTCTAATTTGTTTCACCAACAAAAAAATCTAAATTCTTCCTAGTGTATTCTGTTAACATTTATATGCACTTACCTTAAGTTTGTGCTATCTGTTAACTTTAGCATCTTGTCTTCTGTTGTCTTGCCAGACTGTGAACAAGATGCCACCCCCAAATGATGTAGTCAATGGTAAGTAAGCCTTCTTGCCTCTACTTTATAAAATCTTCTCTCTTTTCCTTTGTTCGAATACTATTATTGACATCTCTTGTTTCATCATGCTGGTCATTACATCTTTGACCCACATGCCATTAAAAGTGCAGCCAAGAGTTGGCTCAAAGCCGTTCTCAGATGTTTGAGAGAACTCAGAAATGATCTCAATCAGATCGAGTGGCATCACAGGGGCTTTTCCTCCACTTATTGGCTAATGAACCTGAGTAGGGATTTTAGCTTCATCCTAGGAATTCTTTCTTTTGAACAAATTCATGATGTTTGTTGATTACTGTTGCTGAAGTAAATTAAAGTACCTGACTTTTTTGTTTTTAATTTCAACTTTAGTTTTAGATACAAGGGGTATATGTGCAGGTTTGCCACATGGGTATATCGCATCAAGGTAGTGAGCATAGTACCCAATAGGTAGTTTTTCAACCCATGTCATCCCTGCCTCCCGCCTCTAGCAGTCTGTAGTGTCTATTGTTCCTGTTAATGTCCATGTGTGCTCAATGTTTAGCTCTCACTTATAAGTGAGAACATGCAGTATTTGGTTTTCTGTTCCTTTTTTAATTCACTTAGGATATGGCCTGCAGCTCCGTCTATGTTGCTGCAAAGGACATGATTTCATTCTTTTCTTATGGTTGTGTAGTACTCTATAATATATACTAATATGTGCCACATTTTCTTTATCCAATTCCCCATTGATGGGTACCTAGTCTTTGCTATTGTGAATAGTGTGACAAGAAATTTAGGAGCAGGCATCTTTTTGGTGTAATGATCTATTTTCTTTTGGGTATATACCCAGTAATGAGATTGCTGCGTTAAGTTATTTGAGAAATCTCCAAATTGCTTTCCACAGTGGCTGAACTAATTTACATTCCCACTGACAATGTATAAGTGTTCTCTTTTTTCCACATCCTCACCAGCATCTGTTGTTTTTTACTTTTTAATAATAACCATTCTGACTGGTATGAGATGGTATCTCATTGTGGTTGATTTGCATTTCTCTGTTGATTAGTGATAATAAGCATTAGACCCTTACCTTTCACCATTTACAAAAATTAACTCAAGATGAATTAAAGATTTAAACATAAGACTCAAACTATAAAAATCCTAAAAGAAAACCTAGAAAACACCCTCCTCAACACTGGGCTTGGCAAAGAATCTTTGGCTAAGTCCTCAAAAGCAACTGCAACAAAAACAAAAATTGATAAGTGGGGCCAACTAAAGATGTTCTGTACAGCAAAAGAAATTATCAACACAATAAACAGATAGCCTACAGAAAAGCCGAAAATATTTACAAACTATGCATCTGACAAATGTCTAATACCCAGAATCTATAAGGAACTTAAATCAACAAGCAAAAAATAAATAACCTTGGCTGGGCGTGTTGGCTCACACCTGTAATCCCAGCACTTTGGGAGGCCGAGGCAGATGGATCAAGAGGTCAGGAGACTGAGACCATCCTGGCCAACATAGTGAAACCCCACCTCTACTAAAAATATAAAAATTAGCTGGGCCTGGTGGCACATGCCTGTAATCCCAGCTACTCGGGAGGCTGAGGCAGGAGAATAGATAGAACTAGGGAGTCAGAGGTTGCAGTGGGCCGAGATTGCACCACTGCACTCCAGCCTGGTGACAGAGTGAGACTCCATCTCAAAATAATAATAATAATAATAATAATAATAATACACCTGCAATCCCAGCACTTTGGGAGGCTGAGGCAGGCAGATCATGAGGTCAGGAGATCAAGACCATCCTGGCTAACACGTGAAACCCCATCTCTACTAAAAATACAAAAAATTAGCTGGGTGTGGTGGCGGGCACCTGTAGTCCCAGCTACTCAGGAGGCTGAGGTAGGAGAATGGCGTGAACCTGGGAGGCAGAGCTTGCAGTGAGCCGAGATCACACCACTGCACTCCAGCCTGGGCAACAGAGTGAGACTCTGTCTCAAAAAAAATAAGAATAATAATAAAAAATTTAAAAATGGGCAAAGGACATGAACCAACACTTCTCAAAAGAAGACATTCAAACAACTTACACACATGAGAAAACATTGTGTTTTTTACATGTATTGACAAATCATAATTTTTGATTGGTCTTTACCCAATGATGACATTAAAATGTATGGAATTCTTAGTGTATTGCCTCTGGTATACCAAAATACGTAACTGACTTCCCCACTTAGATGTCTCACTGGTATCTGAAACTTAACATGTCCCAACACAACTTCTCCTGTTGCTTCCAACTGCCGTCTTCTCCATTTCATTAAATGGAACCACCATTCACCTACTTGACCAAAGCTTACACTTAGGAATCATTCTATGCTCCTTTTTTTCCCCCATACTTTAAATGCAATCTATCACCAAGTCAAGTCAGTTTTATTCTTAAAATATATTTTAAATTTAACCTCTTGCTACCACTTTCATTGCTACTTGCCAAGTAAAAACAACCTGGATTGCTTCAGAATCCTTCCAGTTAATGTCTCTGCTTTTAATCTTGTTCCCTCCATTTATTCTCAATACAGAAGCAAAGGAATTCAGCTTTTAAACATGTAAATCAGATCATATTCTGATTGCTCAAAATCTCCCAATGCTCCAATACCTTCCTGTTGCAGTCAGAAAAATATATCAGCTTCATTCCATGCTGCACATCTAGGGCCCATCACCCTCTCCCAAATATCTGGGCAAACTAATTAGGAAGCTCAGCTGCTCTCTCCTTTGATGCAGGTAAAATATTCAAATCAAGATCTTTGCCCCAGCCCCAAGCCTAACCACAATTTAAAATTCCAAGCCAGTCTCCTTTTCTTGTTCTGTGAAGCCAATTGTGGGCCAGCTTGGGAAGTCTACCTTGCTCTCTCAAAAAAACCTTATTATATAAGTAATAAATCTATTCATATTCTCTTGGTGTGTGTGTGTGTGTGTGTGTGTGTGTGTGTGTGTGTGTGTGTGTTCACCATCGGTCTTGACATCCAAAGCAAATTTGGGTGTGGATTCATCCTGCTTTTGTAAAATGACTATCTAACAATGAAGGAATGAGTAAATGATTCTTTCTTTGTGCTTTGTCTTCTAAAACTACTCCAAAATAAACTGTTCTCTAATCCATTATTTTTTAACATGTTCTTTGTATGTTTGTTCTCTTGTATGCCCTATGAAGGTTCTGTTAGTATCTGTACATCTATTTATGTATCTATGTATCTATGTATCTATGTATCTATCTATCTATCTATCTATCTATCTATCTATCTATCTATCTATCTATCATCTTCTCTCTTTCCTCATCAACTTGGAGTTATCATACTTGCCTCATTTACTTTTGGTGCTGTGTATAACTTTCACTCCAATTTCTTCATAATTAAAATTAATGGGAGGACCCCCATAATTTCTGCTTAAATGTTTAGAGTTTGGGGCTTATTACTTCTGCAAGTTTTTTTTACATCATTTATCACCAAGTATTACCACTCCTGGATATTTTGAATGGAGAGAGAATCTTCTTTCCTATTTATCAACCTGCTCGCTATTAAGAACAATTTATCTGTTCTAATGGGAATTTGATCTCCTTGTATTTATCTCTGTCAAATTTTCCAGCTTTTGAAATAAATTTCAACTACTATCATATTATGGTCAGAAAACACAATGTTTCTTGCTTTACTACAGTATCTGTTTACATAAACTGTATCACTTTCCTTGGGGATTACTTCACATTTTTTATAATACTGACCAACATATGAGCATAGATATTCAAATCCGGATTCTGTAATCCCATTCATGTACAAATGATACCTAAATGTGTAGTTCCTCTGATCACTTGTTTATTTCTAAACCTAAAGCCCAGAAGTAGGTAGATTTACTCCATGTTTCATGCTCTAAGTTGTACACAGAGCAAGTACTATGCTCTCTAGGCAATCTTCTCTCTCTTGCATTTCTGGTCCAAGCCTAGTGTTCATTCTCTTCTAATAGCTGTGGCTTTTCTCCTGATATTTTATGTCTTTCTAAAAGGATCATATGAAAAAACTACTCCTTTCTTTGGTTTGGTGATTAGTGCTTTTCCGTCATTTCAGGACCCACTTGCTATCACAGGCCTTCCCTTTTCCTGTGGTTAATAATCTATAAGAGTATTTCTAACAATCTAGAATATTATGACTAGATGAAATAGTCTTTTGGGAGCATCGTTCTCATTAGGTCATGTGCACTCAACGCATGTAACTTGCTTACATTATGTGGTTAACTCACTTACATTCTCTGAGTAATACTTGAGAGCTCTTCACAAGAAAGAATGCCTGGTGGCCACTCTAGTACACTGAAATGATCTCTAGAGATGACATATATCATTAACAAGAACCCTAAACATAATCTCTTATCAAAACTTTTTTTCTTCAATTTTTTTGTAGTTAGAGACTGATCAGAGATGGGCCTGCTGGGCTGATCAGGCAAAGCTTTATCCTGAGGCTGGATCATGACCGAAGTCCTCTGCTTCATCAGTCTAGAAACACACTCTGATTGATGCTCTCTGAAGTGAGGAAGCTAAGACTTCTACTCACAAGAGACTGAGAGAAAAATGTTTTTCTATTAATAAATAAAATGAGATAAAACTCACTAAAGGAGCAGAATATTTGATTTACACATTCTGTTCTTCTGAGAACAGCCATATGAGAAACTATAGGGTCATTATGTGAACTTGACATGACCGCAAGGGGTATTGTTAAGGCCAGCATAATAGACCTTTAATACTGTGATAAACACCTCCACTGTTGGGTCAAACATGCCAAGTGAGTTTCAGGCCTTCCCTTGGATGGTTTTCTTGTATTCTGGTGGAATGCAGACCACTTTCTCTCTGTTAACATATTCTTTCATGAGACAATAGCTTAAAAATAATAGCTACCTTCTATTAAGTTTCTACAATGTTATTAATGTCTTAATATAATAACAGTTAACACTTTTAAATACCTACTATGTTGCAGGCATAAGGAACTCGCTTACCTCTTTTCACAACAACCTTATGAAGTAGGTACTTATTACAATCTGCATTTTTAAATATACACTGAGAAATGAGTACTCTTCACAGAAGAATGTATAAAATGTGAATAATGATAAAATGAACACCTAAGTATTCACTATCCCTCTTAAGAAATAAAACACACATCACCTTCCTCTCCTGTCCCATCTTACTGAACCATTATTTTGAATGTGTTAATAACTTCTTTCTTCCCTAAGGTTTTCTTTTTCTTTTTACTTTATCCTGAATAGCAATACAGGATTTCATGTTTTCTATGAATTGCTGATATCTTCTCCCATTTTATGGCTTTTTTCTGTTCACTGTATCCTTTGTAATTAATTTTAATGCAGTCAAATTTATCAATTTTTCTCTTTGTGATTTATAGCCTATGTTTCTTGTTGAAAAAAATCCTACTCATTCTTGAGTTTATAATGATGATATTCCATATTGCTTTCAAAAGGCTTTATAGTTTTGACTTTCACCCCCTGGAAATGATTTTTATGAATGATGTGACATATAGGAAATCATTTACATTTTACAGATGAAAAAAAATGACACAAGGTGATTAATTGCCTCGCTCAGGGTTCACAGATGGTAAATCATAGAGCTTGAAACTGAACCCAGGCAGTCTCGCTCTGGATGCTGCCTCCTCAGGTGTAACTACAGCAACTATACAGATGCAGTAATGGATGTTCAGGGAAGTGAAGTGACTTGTCTAAGGTAACACAGTCAGTAAGAGCTACCTACAGAGAATATGCAAAATTCAACATACTTTATACCAGAGTTCATACATTTTCCTTACTATGGCCTGCCTTCCTAGGACCACATCCTGGTCTTATGATTCTGTTTCTACAAATTCTCCTTTCTCCTTGCTTTGGGGAACCATTTTATTCTTTAGTTACTTTTGCAGAGAGCTGGTTTTAGCCATATTCTTTCTACATAACTGGTTTAACCCACAAAGTAAAAATTTCTCTCTTAATTCTGAATTCATCTGATGTCGTGTTTCTCTGAATTTATCACAGTCTTATTTCTTAGTCTGAATTTATATGTAATTTTTACCTCTTAGAGTCCCATCTGCTGACCTTCCAATATTGTGCATTCAAATGCTATTTATAGAAGATCATCTTACTCTCAGCTTCTTGTTACCTCTTTTTCAATGATTGCAATTAACACTTCAAGGATTTCTTTGATCTTGCTCCTTTCCTTCTCCTTGGGCTCATCTTTTACTGCTTCTTTCATTTAATTCACACTCAGCTAGTTCTATACAAGTCAAAGATAATAGCTGATTCTTCCCTGCCATGCCTCGCTAGGACAGAGATAAAGGTAAACTTTTTGATAAAAGTTAGCCACTGTTTCTTACTCTTAAACATGAATTATAAATGCTCAGTTTTGTGGTTAGTTTGGCTTTCAATGAAGCAAACTTAAGTCATTTCTGGAGTTTTTGAAGGTCTGTGATTCAGCCTAAATTAGCTCTAAGTACAATTGTCATGCATACAAATTACTCTTTTGGTTTTGCTAATACATCTCTCCCTGCTCAAAATGCCATTTGTCCTATGGTCACCTACTGAAATTCTGCTCATCATTTAAAGTCCAAGTCAGATATCACCTCCCTGTGGGTACTTTTCTGATCAGCCAAAGCAGAATCCAATGCATAACCAAAGCATTTCACATCACTCTTAGCTTAATATATTCAGTTTTGGAATACTTTAGTATTATACATATGGAGTCTCCCAATATATTGCAAGTTCCTTGAGGAGAACAACCTAGAACTTATTTTAGGTAGCTATAACTACAATAATCTTTCTTGTTGGGATTATAGTTTTCTAATGAGAATTTTATAGGCCTATTGTAATATCTTTGAAGGTATGTATTAAGCTTAAATGAATGACATGATTAGGTGAGCTGAATAATACTTTCTTCCTTCATGAAATTATTTAGGATTTACTCTATACTTGGAATTGCATCTTGCAGTAAAGATAATAGCATGAATATAATGCAGGTTCTGTCTCATAGACTGCTGAGGTAGATAGATGAGAAAACAAAAGAGAGGCCATGGGGTGTCATGGAAATGCCCATGCTTGAGTGCCAGCACAGCTGCTTGGTTACCAGCTTTGGCATGTGCTAGTGGTAGAGGCTTGGATATGCCTTCTAATCTAATGGTGCCTAAAAGTTTTCATTTGCAAAATGAAGGGAATAAATTTTCACCTTTTGGGAACGCTTTTAGGTATAGAGATAATGCACAATTATCAATAGATGAAAACCATTATTATTATTATTATTATTATAGCATAATATAACATATTAGCTAATGTGAAAGCAGCCAAGATTGTTTTAAGCCAATTCAGGCTGGAGGATTAATTTAGATGACTAAGTTAATAGAGCGGTATGTCCACCAAAACCAGACTTGTCCTTGGGACACTGTCTGCTCGTAGAAAGAACTACTGTCAAGAGCCCTTCAAATTTCATATGCAAGAGAATAGGGAAGTAGATAAAAGTTATTTAATGATTGTTATCTGTCACATTCTTATTAGTAGCCCTATAAAGGCCATTATGAGGTTTTAATATGTTCTCCACTGGCATAATAGCTATATGAATAAATGGGCATTATAATCCCCTTATTACAGACGTAGAAACTGAGATTCAGAGAAGTTCAGTGTCTTACATCCACACAACATCTCTGATATTGTAGTCTAAAAAGGCTAATTATACTTCAAGAAAAGCATGTGTGTGTGTGTTTAGTCATTTTACCAGGGAGCATGTTATTAAATAATGACTTTGAACATCTTCCCTTATTAACTCCATTTCAGGTGTGTTTTGGGAACAGTGTCATCTTTTTGTTGCACCAAATGACACATAATGTACTATCCAGGATAACAACTGAAACCTAAAGTGTTCTTTAAAAAATTCCAATCTGATTTTTTAGAATGTAGTGGGCCTATGACTACTGGCAAATGGAGGTAATCTTTGCCCTTCTAGATAAGCAGGTAGCTGATATACCTCTTATGTAGTGGAATAGAAGACTATTATTTCCAGATGAAATAGTCTGTCTGTTGGGAGCATCATTCTCATTATGTAATCTAGGCTGAGTTGATGCAAAGGGTATAATTAAGCATCGCTACAAATTTTGTCTGTGTCTCCTGTGGTAAAGCAAAGGCTAGTCCTATTGCTTTCTTTTCTTTGAATTACTGGAACATTTTTGGCTGTACTTTATATTTCATATATACTGTGTTGAAGTCAGGCTTTCAATATTATAGTCTTTTAATTGAAGAAATAGCCAAAATTTTTATGAAATAATATTACTTTGTATTTAACACTGAATTATGTTCTTCTCCTTTACTAAAAACTTGTGAAAATGAAGGTTCTTACCTGTATTGGTAATATTATAGTATAAATATATTATATTTATGTTATATATATTTGTGTACTGTATGTCTTAAATATGTATATGTACTTAATTACATATGTATAAATATATATATGTAGCCTCTTAGTCTTTTCAACAAAATAATCAACAAGATAATAAATAATGAGTAGAATTCAAAGTATTTTTGAACACAGTTATAAATATGTTCAAGTCTTCAAATTTGAGGAACACTCTGCTAGTATTTTTAATACTAAACATGAAAATGACATATAAAAAGGAATATATTTGTCCATGGAAAAAAATAGATGACTATTCTGAGGTGATACCTATCATAACTGGAGTGGCCTCACTATATGGCATATGCACTATATGGCATATGCCAAGGCTTAAGCCTTGGCAACAAGGACAATGAGTTGAGGAAAGAAATTAGAATTAAAGGAGACAGGGCCTGGCTCTGTGACACTGAGTCTAGTCAACATGCAAGCCCTGGCACGGTTTGGGCAGATGTCAGCACCTTTGCTTGGGGAACATGGAGACAAGAATGTCAAATCTGGCCTGTGTGGCAGTGTGAAGGGCTGTTAACTAATATAATCTAGTTGTTGGTCTCAGGACAATGTCATGTATCTTACAGCCTTTGGTAGAAAATCAAGGAGACATCAAAGAGAGGAAAATAATCACCTGGTAAGAGCTGCACAGGTTTCACAGCCGTGTTGGTTTCAGGAAACATCATTGTCTTATCAGGCAAATGGAACAGGCCTGCCTTGTCCTCTGGAAGTAAGTGTCAACATGCTGTAGGGGTCAGGGAGCAGAGAAAACTGTGACTTGGAATCTACTTGATCTTAACCAAATGTGTATCTATTGGCACACCAGACACTGGGCCTATTTATTACACAATCCTAAGCCCATCACATGATAAACATAGAGCTTCTTACATAGCCTCTGACTTTGCCACAATTGGCTCAGAGAAAGGGGCAGGTGAAGAGGGGTTCGGAAAGGCAGAGTCAGCTAGAAATTAAGTTCACCTAAAACTGCAGCCTGTTACTGATCTACCAGATAATATCAGAGAACAGAAAAGAGAAATGGGATAATGAATAGCCATTGCTCCACTTGCAGCTGATACAATAATTAGAGATTTCCCAATCTGAAAAACAAAATCTCCCTGTCTGAATGTCCAACTCAGGCTTCTTAGGGATCAATAAATACTTGAAAGAAAGATTACCAAATGAAGGTGGGGAACAAGCTACCTTAGATTAAAGAACAAAGACAAAAGCAACTTTCATTTTTGTAATTTTTTCCCATAACTAAATATTCCCAAATGCTTTACAAAGCTTTTAATTGCATGCTAGCAGCAGAGGAAATGCTGGTACTGCTATGTGCCAGCTTTAGCCTGCACAGCGCAGGGAACGTCAAATGAACTCACTAGCTATAAGGGATTTGCAGAAAGCTCACTCGATCTCTTCTCTTGGAAAGCACACCTTCTCATTTCCAAGCACCCACACATTTAATGGGGAATAAAGTGGCCTATCTATACTGCTTCCATCAAGTAGTCATGAAGACAGGAAAGTAGTCAAGATGGGGTGATAAAAGTGGGTGACACTTGCATCCTAAGATTCCAGTTAGAACCTTGTGATGCAAATATAGGCAGGGCTAGAAAACAGCTAGAGTCATTTGCATCCACAGAAAAAGACCTGAGCACCAAGTAGGGTATGAGAGTAGAGGGCAGGGAAGCTTTAGAGAACTTCAGCTGGAAAGAGACAGAATTGGCAAGACCTAGGGTATATAAAATGGTCCAGAAACATTTTAGGTTTCTCTTTTTAAAGGTTGGCCTACATTTCAGCACACCCACTCTCTTTAGATCTGTAGGTAACAAAGAGCTCCCACAAGCCCTTTCTCATCTGGCCCTTAGTGCAGGGACAGCATGACTAACCAGACCCTGAAATAATTCAACTGTGAACTTAGATGAGTCAAGGCCTGGAAGCCTGAAACCCTAAGGCTCATTGGGAGAATTGCTTATATTTTAGTATAATAGGATTTTGAATAACTGTGTGGACACAGCAAGAGATGAGACTCTATATTATGCAAGAACCTTGGGAGGAAGGGCCTGGTATCGCTTTGAAATGAGTTCAGACTTTATTTCATATAAAACGGACATCCACTGAAAGATTTTAGGCAGTAACAAGATAATTATTAATTCACTTTTTCAGTAAACATGGACTGAGTGCCTGCTTCATGCCAAGCATTAGGGATGAATAACACACAGCGCTCTATCCCAAGGAGCGTACAGTTCGGAGGGTGAGCCTCTTGTGTAAATTAAAAACTGCAGCTAAGTATTTATTGGTAGTGCTATAGTAACATCATATTTTATACTTATTTAAGGATAATAAAGAAGGATGAGAGGTTGGTCAATTTAACCTAAGTGTTGGAGGTAAGGGATTTGGAAATAAAAGCTAAAAGTGGCTGATGAGATAACTTTTGAAAGATCAGTAAGAGCTCATTAGGTGAAGAACCAGAGAAAGGGCATTCTGAGTACAGGCAGACACATGATCAGGGCATGGAGATTTCAATCAATCTGACTTGTTTGGGAAAGTGTCTGAGCGTATCTGGAATGCAGGGGTGAGTGGGTGGGGTTTACAGCAGCTAGAGATACAAATCATCACCTTTGAGCCCACACTAAGGGGTCCTGACTCTGGCAGCAGTGTGGAAAGCAGGTGAAGTTTGGGGTCAATAAACAAGTTAAGAGATCATTACGATTGCGCATTCAAAAAGATCATGACACAAAACAAAACAACACAATGGAGATAAGAGTAGTTGTCAGGTGTCAAGCAGTTAAGGCTGCAGACATGATGTGGAGATGAGGAAGGAGAAATTTTCCAAGTTGACACTGTGGCTCCTGGCCTGGGTCATTCTGGCTGAGGAAGGTGTCTATTCCTTTAATCTTTGCCTCCAGGAACAGGTAATAGTATTTCTGCACTCGACCACAGACTATTCCATCATTACTAGTGAAAAATAGAAAAAGCACTTTGAAGTATTTGTTGTTTTATAAAGTACTTTTCCAGATGCATCTCATTTATCTTCATCACATCCAATAATTTAACATAGGTTATGGCAATCAGCAACCATTTGTTGAATGAATGAATAAATGAATGAATGAAAAAAGTGTACAATGATGTTGGATAGAGATTGAATATTGTGCCTGAATTTAAATCTTAAGCATTCTGAATCTTTCTGAATCTTGAGTGTTGATAATCCTAAGTATAGTGCCTCTATTTTGGATTGAATTCTGATTCAAAGCCTAGTGTTTATTGCAATGAACCATAATGGTAGCTTTCTAGACAGAAGGAAAAATAAAGATATCAAACCATAGCAATAGGTGTAAGACTGAACCCCTTACTACTTTCCACTCTTGGCCTCTAGTTATAAAATGGTAATAATATCTCTCTTAAGGGACGATTTTATGTTTAAATTAAATGAGATGATGAAATCTCCCAACACATGGGAGGTCTTGGACACAAGTTAAAGGAATCTGCTTTGATCATATGTTGCCCTACTTTATAGCAATTCTTTTCCTTTTTCATTCTTGCCAGTTTGTGAGATGCTGGCTACAGAATATGGTCATCAAATTATTTCTAAAGATGATACAGAAAGGCTCTCAAGAAGACTCTACATCTTTGTACTTCCCTTAGCAATTTCCACACATTAACAAGTCACATAAACAAGTTTCAGACTCAATTTTGTAACACAGACAATCATTCACTAGCAGGCAGCTACACTTATGGCCATGCAGGATGAATGTATGGCCATGTAAGCTGGAGGAAATTCCTGGTCTCTGTCATTTAGGTGCTCTGACAGCACTTGAATGAAAGATTCACTCCAGAGAGTTATGAAAGATTCACTCCAGAGAGTTATGAAAGATTCACTCCAGAGACTTATGAAAAATTTTAGTGCTAGGACTTGAACTTTGTTGCTGTTGATTTGTGGGAAAAAAGGAAGTCATTCCAAATATGATCCAACAATGGGCTAGCTATCAATTCTAACCATTGGTCACTATTTGGCATGGTACAATGATTGATCTCAATAGATGTTTTACAAGTGTGTGTAATTAAGCTTAACACACTATTATAATCAACATGGCATATCTTCAATGAAATCACAGACAATACAAAAGTGAAAGGCTAGTGAGATGGGTAGAAAAGGCCCTTTAGGACCAGGACATGTGGGTTCCAATAAAAGCCCTGCCAAAAATGAGCACAATAACAGGATAAGTCTCTTGACTCTTCTGAGCTTCAATAAATTTTATAGTACCTCACAGGGAATTGTAATGTTTAATATAATGATCTAGGTAAGATTGCTTTGTAAACTCTAGAATGCCATGTAAGTAATAAATTCAAGGCACTATCTTTGTTGTTACAGTGATCTTCATCATCATCATTGTCCTTACTTCAAATAGTCTCAAATTGAGTTTCAAGTTCAGGGTATTGATTGAAAGAAGAGCACAAGGTAGCCATCAGTGGAGATTCTCTTAAGAAGCAAAGTTCAATAAAAATATAAGAAACATATGCAATTTTTAGTTTTCTAGCAGCCACATTTAGAAATGTAAACAAAATGCAAAAAAGAGTTGATGAAATTAATTTTAATAATATATTTTTAACCTAATATATTCAAACTAATATCATTTTAACATGCAAAAGAGAGTTGATGAAATTAATTTTAATAATATATTTTAACCTAATATATTCAAACTAATATCATTTTAACATGTAATCATTATAAAATTGATTTTACATTATAAAATGTTTAATTACTGTAATTTTTACATGCTTTTTTCATGTTTTCTTTAGAATTATAGCATAACTAGGATGCTAAATTTTCATCAGAAATAATTGATCTGCATTTAGTTTTTATAATATGTAGAGAAAAAGTTGATGCATGTATCTATGATGTTTCAAATACATTTAAAAGTTCTCCATAACTGAATGTAGGGCCAGTTTTAAAATTTAATTTAATTAAAGTTAAAATTTTGGTTTCTCAGTTGCACTAGCAGCATTTCAAGGGCTCTGTATGTACATGTGGTAGTGGCTAACAGATTGGGTAGCACAAGCTCTAGAGTACAATATTTGCGGGATTAGGGGTGGTAGAGATAGACTAGTTCAGCAGGTACTAGGAACCAGCAGGGACATGAGGACATAGGACCACAAAAAAAAAAAAATGTGTAAGAAGAAGAGTAATCATACAAATAATTTTTCACATTTCACTTTAAGTAGTATTTATTTGATATTTAAAATATGCCAGGTACTGGGGATTCAGTGATAATTATCCTTACCCTTGAGCAACTTAGTGGTCAACAGTAGAGTTAGATTAATAAAAGTTTATAGCAAGTTACAGTTTAACTATAGTTATGTGGGTGCTATTTCATCTTTTCACCACACTGTAAACTCAGTAGGAATTATCAGAGTGTTTTAGCTGAGGGTAACTGAGCTCAGAAATGCTATTTTACAATGTTGAGATGAAACGCTGGGTTCAAGGATACTATTCTGCACTCAATAGGATCATGCCAGAGGGGAGAATGTTTCCAGACTGTGCACTTGGTAGGTGGTCATGTCTTTTTCAAAGTGATTGACATTCCTGTCCTTTGGTATATATATCTACATTATTGGATTCTGGCCACAGGGAAGAGTGAAAACACTCTAGAGTTTAGGCCATCTTACCCTTTAGTAATTAGTCTTAAGATCCATCAGTAAAACATAGCTACTCCTTTTTAATTCAGAAACAGGCCCTGGGGTTGAAGATATTTGTCTTTTTCTCTTTCTCTCTGTTATAACTACTAGAAACATCTTTTTTTCAAGGCAAGAGGGAAAGCCTAACCTATTTTAGAAGAGAAATCAATTTCAAGACTTAGAATCTTCTTGAGCAAGGTAAAAATCCTTAAGGCTCTGGCAGAGAATTCTCTCATGAAGATCCACATCCTCTAAGGAGTGTCCCACATAATGAGCCTTCTCAATTCCATTAATTGCAGCAACTTATTTTCCTCAAAAACTTGAAGCCAACCTGCTCTATGCTCCCCCTATCAAGTACATCTATTTGATATCTCTAGGCACATCCGTTCCACTGCTCCAGTTGTCTTAAGTGTCTGATAGAGGGGCAGGTGTGAGTGTCAGGATCCTCTTTCTTTGGCAGGGAAAGTTTCTTCCTGTAGGAGCCACAGGCATCTCCTTCTGATCGCCTGGCTTTGTTCTGCTTCAGTGGCTTTGATTCTGAACCCCTACACATAAAGCCAAATTATTATTTCCCTTGACCTGCTGAAGTATCAAAGAGTAAAAAAATTGCAGACCATTTTTCTAGTTTGCTATCTTTCTTGGATTGATTGTGCTCATCAATGTTGCTGTGCTGAAAGTTGCACTTAAAATATCATATAATGCAATGTTTTCTACCCATTGAGAAAGTATCAAGAATGTCACTTCTGGAAAATAACTGTCTTTGAGAAAAAAAAATTAGATATATAACTTAAAAATGAAGTTAAATGAAAAGAGGTTTTTTAATTTAGATTAAACTCAATAATGTGCTTTAAAAAAGAAATGTGTTTTTTATTCCGAATTTCATCACCATGGATTGTATCACATTTTTTTTTTTTTGTGCTGTGTGAGCAAAAAGAATAGACTCAGCAAGGGAAGGAGAATAGAAAAAGAAGGAATAAAGGGAAAGGAAATGCCAGACGCAGTGGCTCATGCCTGTAATCCCAGCACTTTGGGAGGCCGAGGCAGGCAGATCACTTGAGGTCAGGAGTTTGAGACCAGCCTGGCCAACATGGCGAAACCCTGTCTCTACTAAAAATACAAAATCTCACCGGGCGTGGTAGTATGTGCCTGTAATCACAGCTACTCAGGAGGCTGAGACAGTAGAATTGCTTGAACCAGGGGGATGGAGGTTGCAGTGAGCCAAGATCATGCCACTGCACAGAGCCAGACTCTGTCTCAAAAAAAAAAGGAAAAGGAAAGACAGCATTTGTTCCTCTATGTCTTAATCATATCTTTATCATAGAAAGGTCTTCATTGCTTAGTCATGTTTTATTCTGGTACTGCATACTACCTTTTGCTATCAGTCCTGCATCTTTTTCTTAAACTTTCCTAACATAAAAGTGGGCTGTTAACACCCCCCACATAAAGACTTCACCCTAAATTCTTTTGCTGAGTCAGGCTGGATGGACAGTACACCTAAGTTTCTCCAAAGCCTCTTTTTGAATCTGATGCTTAGCACAATGTTTATGGTTTCAACCTAAGGTTCACTCTGGGTTTATGACTAAAATAGTCTTCTGACTACAATGCCTCAGATTTTCTTCATATATTTTCTCTTCTTTGAATAGCTCTGCACCTGCTTACCTCCAGGGCCTGTTCTGTGCAACCTGCTTTGGGAGACTTCTATGAGTCAGGAGAGACTCCCTATCTATGTCTCCAGCAAAAGGACAGAGAATGCTCTGAGATACTAGTATTTCCAATGCTTGATGAATAAGTGAACGATAGATGGATGGATAAATGGGTGGATATATGGATGAATGGATGGATGGATGGATAAATAGATGGATGAGTCAATGATAGGATCCACGTGACACAGGAAAGGATGAAGCAAAAGACAAGGTGAGACTATATATCCAATAAGCTTTTACCCAGAATTCTATTAACTGACACTTAATCAGCTCTGCAGCACAATGATAACTGATAAGACTAAAAGTGTCCCTGAGCCTCCAAAAAAGTTAAAGTGCCTTCTGAATTCTCAAAGGAAAAATAAAGTGCGTTCCTTGTAATTCAGTACTCAGAATATTAGGTTGAACTCAAATGCTCTGAATTGGCAACACATGCAAATATTGGCATACATAACATCAATGTGATTTTTTAAATAATAAAAATTAAAAATGAAAGGAAATTCAAAAATTAATTAGCCCAACAGCCTTATTATATGAATTGACTATATTCCTTTGTCTATTTACTCTCTAGTCACTCATAAACTTGCTTCTAGCAGGTTTGTTCCCTCTACTCCCTCAGGCTGCATTTGTCAGGGTCATCAATAAGCTGCATATTACCAGATTCTGGGGTAATCACAGTTCTCATCTTATTCAGCCTACTAGCAGCATTTGAAACAACTGATAATGTTTTCTTTGAACCTACTTTTTCACTTGGTTTCCAAGACAATATTTTCTCTTGGTTTTGCTCGTAATTGATGTTTCTCTTTCTCAGTGTCTTCTGACGGCTTCTCCTGGCCTCTAAACCTGTGCTCCTGCCCTGCATCTTCTGTGCCTCTACTCATTCCCTTGGTGATGCCTTCCACTCCTATGGTTGCAAATCCACTCATATTTAGGTGATTCCTGGATTTTAATCTCAAACTTATTTATCTTACTACTGACTCAAGATCTCCACTTACAGATATAGATGTAGCATCTCTATAATCGATGTGTAACTGTATCTGTATCAATATCTATATTTTATCTATACATTTTAACATCTAACTCTGATCCTTTGCTTCTTGTCTACCCATGCTAAGTCCACTCTTCTTACAGTTTTCCTACTCTCAGTAAATGAAATGTTTGAGTCATCCCTGATTGTTCTATTTCTCACACATCTCAAATCCAATTCTTAAGCAAAAATTTCATGCTATGAAATAGACCTTCAAAATAAATCTAGAACTGTTTTTCCCTGCTTTCCCTGCTACCACCCTAGTCCATATCACTAGCAGTGCCTAACTGGCCTCTTTGCATTTACAGTTGCCCACCACCCCCCGCCAGAGTATCCACTCTATAGAAGAGTCAGAGTTTTAAAAAGTGGTCAGATCATGCCACAAATCTACTCAAAATTCCCCAATTAGATTCCCCTCCCAGTAAAAAGCAAATACCTCACCATGAGCTTCGTGCCTTGCATGACGTGGTCTCTGCCAACTCTCTGACCTTGTCTTTTACCACCTGACCCTTGTTCACTATGCTACAATCCCAGGCAGCCTTGCTGTTTTGGTGGCTATATTAAGCATGGGTTTGCCTCAGGCTCTTTGACCTCACTGTTCCCTCTGCCTGGAATGCTCTATCCCTAAAAAAGTGCATGTGCTCATTCCTTTTATTTCCTTTAGGTCTCTGCTCAAATATCACCTTAGCAGAAATGCCTCTACTGACCATCTTAATTAAAATTTTACCCACATGCTTCTTTAACCTCTTTATCCTGTTTCATTTTTTGTAACTCTTACAACTTGGGCATATTTATTTACATATATCTATTGATTCGTGTGTCTGTCTTTTGTCTCTCCAAATACAATTTGAATTCCAGGAGAAAGAGACTCTACCTGTTTTGTTCATCACTGCCCTTAGCATCTAGAACAGTACCAGCACCTAGTAGGAACTCAATAAATAAATAGTTTAAAATATGTGATTAAAATGGAGACTCAGACAGTGGCCTGGAGTAGCCTGAAGAGTCAGTCAAAGAGATGGAATTCTGCCTCTCACTTTGGTGGTATCCTGCTTGATCGCTAATAGACCAATTTCTAAGCAGGTGGGATTATAGAAGGAGTATTGTGCATGTTCATATACAGAGCATAGAATATCAACAGTTCATTCAATTATTATTTGCTGATTATTCACTTTGTGCGAGGCACTGAGGCACAGAATGAATAATGAGAACACTTGTTCTCAGACTATAAAAAATTATCAGGAAATTGTGCTGTTGGAGCCTAGGCAAAGAATTCTTTTCCTAGGTCCATGGTGTTTGTGTAATTAAAGATGATAATGCTTGAGTAAGTCCTGTAGAATTGAGTGGCCAGGCAGAAGTAAGGGCATCCTAAACAGTAGGACAACATGTGCCAAACTCTAGAGTCACAAGAGAGGCCAGCATGTTTAGGAAGTTGCAAGAAATACGGATGACAAAAAGAATGAAAGGAGAGGAGGGAGGCCGAAGAGATAACCAGGGGCCATAGGGTGGAAGGTTTGAGAGCTGATTCTACAGCATGTGGATTCTAGTCCTGAAGACTGTTGGGAGACTCTGAGTGAGAGGTTTTAAACAAGAGAAGAGAAAGAGAATTTCCATTTGAGAAAGATAATTCTATTTGCCATTACTGAGAAACGCTGCTTGGAAAGACACAAGGAAGCCAGTTAAGAGGCAATTGTTATAATACAGGCTAAAAGGTAATGGGGGTCTGATATAAGGTGATGATAGTGAAATGTATTCTGTTATGCAAATCCTGTTGGAATTATAACATCATAGTAAACATAAACATGTTGCCTCTGTGTCCCTTGGAGGAAACAAGACGAGCAAATATGTACCATCCTTCAAAGTCAGTATCCAGGCTTTCTCTCATTCAGAAAACAGAGGCATATATAGATGAAAAAAGATTAAAATCTCAATAATCAGCCCTGACAACAGGGGTTCGTATCAGTGACAAAAGTTAGAAAAGATAAGAAGAGGAGCTTGTAATGGTATAGCTAAGATAAGCATCTAGGTTTTTTGAAAAGGCGGAGATGAACAGAGACAATTCAGACACAAGCTGGCAAGATTAGGGAGGGCTGGGGTGTGGGAAAAGAGGTGAGACCTTTCCAGGGAAACTGGAAGCATGACACTGAAAATGATACCCTTCTTGGAGCTGGAAGCAGGCCAAGACCCAGTGAGAATGTTCTCACTCTTTACTCCCCCTGGCTTCTGAAGCCTGCTATCCTTTTATAAAGAAGGATGATTGTGAACAAAGACTTACAAGGGAGAGGGAGAGAGAATAGGCAAAATAATTTTCTGACTACAGAGGCTCAGTTTCTACAACATAAGACCCATTGGCAAGTGGCTATTTTTTTCATAATAAAGACCAGATTTTTGAGGCATTATTTCTAAAGCCTAATGATACATGGGAGAGCACAGAGAGAAATTTGGAGAATGTCATTGAAATTAGAAGATAAATAATTTGAAGGTTCAATGTTCTGAATCACTCATCCTCCCTATTTCTTTTTTCCCATTTGTAAAGTACAAAAGATGGTGGTGATAAGCCCTGTCTTGTCAGTCATCAGTGTGGGAAAATTGAAAAAGAGGTCAGCCCCACATGTTAGGTCACAACTGCAATCGCAGTGCATTGGGAAGCCAAGGCTGGAGGATAGCTTGAGGCCAGAAGTTTGAGACCAGCCTGGACAACACAGATACTATCTCTACAACATTTTTGTTTTTTAATTAGCCAGGTGTGGTGGCCTGCACTTGTAGTCCCAGCTATTCGGGAGGCTGAGTTGGGAGGATCTCTTGAGCCTAGGAGATTGAAATTATAGTGAGCTATGATCATGCCACTGTCCTCTAGCCTGAGTGACAGAGATAGACCCTATCTCAAAAAAAAAAAAAAAAAAAAACAGAGAGAGAGAGAAGTTAAAAGCGTATATTGTTAAATAATATTATTTATTTTTAAATAAATTTTAATAACAAAATAAATAATATTGTTTTTATATAATAAATTTTAATAAAATTTAATAAATAAAATAAAATTTATATTAAATAGATTTTAATAACAATAAATAATATTGTTATTAAATTTTAAAAATAAAATTTAATAACAAAATATTGTTAAATTTATTTACAATTTATTTAAATATTATTAAATGTTATTAAATTACTAAATAATCTCTTCTTGAGATTTTCCTAAATGATAAAGTATTCAGTGTGTTGAAATGTAAAGGCTAACCTTAAAAGATACGTTTGCATTTTTCTTTTGTTGTTCATTTTCCCCCATGAAATGCTAAAGCCATTCTTAATTGTAAATGTTTAAACATACATACATGCAATGAGAATCTGGCTTCCAGGATACGTTATTGTTCTATCTTTTCTTGTCCTTCTTTTCTCAGCTACTTTTAGGCCATTTGTTCAAAGTGTTATTGCTCGGTAGGTGCCATCTACATGGTATTTTGTAGCTTCCATGATGACAGACACACAAGATGAACAATGAATAATTGTAAAGAAAATGTGCATGAGCCTTAAATGTTATTATTCTCACAGTCTCCAACTATAGGATCTTCAATATCGACTGTGACAAATGCATAGCAGTAATTGTTTAGCCAGGACTTAGATGCTCAAAAACAGACTGATGTCACACCCCAGCGTCTAGGAGCCTGACTCCTAGTTTAGTGCTTTTAAATTCAGGAGTTTTTCTACCTTTGCAAGCACCAAACGCTTTCTGCTCCTGCTTCCTTGACAAATGTGCTATTTCAAAAAGATGTAAAATCCTGGGAAATGTAATTGGCTGGATGTGGGCCCCTAATGTCAGGGGCAAACACCAAAGCTAGGTTGTCAGAGAGAATCACTCATCCTCTAGTCAGGCCATTGGCTTTCCAGGTCCAGCTTACACTAGCCAGAACACTGGAATACTGATAAGAGAAAAGGAGAAGACTGTATTCTATCCAGTGGGAAGAACAGTGCAGAGTCTTGACAGGAGTAAAAGTAGGCTTGTTCAGCTGGGCGCAGTGGCTCACGCCTGTAATCCCAGCACTTTGGGAGGCTGAGGCGGGCGGATCACGAGGTCAGGAGATCGAGACCATCCTGGCTAACATGGTGAAACCCTGTCTCTACTAAAAATACAAAAAATTAGCCAGGTGTGGTGGTGAGTGCCTGTAGTCCTAGCTACTCAGGAGGCTGAGGCAGGAGAATGGCGTGAACCTGGGAGGTGGAACTTGCAGTGAGCTGAGATCTCACCACTGCACTCCAGCCTGGGTGACAGAGTGAGACTCTGTCTCCAAAAAAAAAAAAAAAAAAAAAAAAAAAAGTAGGCTTGTTCTGGGAAATTAAATTAAAGTAATATGTTTGGAGCTTAGACTTGGAGAAAAGGCGTGAGGAGCTAGTGGAGATGGGACAAAAATGTAAAATAGGCGTGAGACTGTGAAAGGCTTCCAGCCAATTTTAAGGGTAGTAGAGGATTGTCTTAATTATTCGTCGAGGGTGAGCAATGCTTTGACCTTAATGCATAGAGTGGCTTTGGCCTTACAACACATTTGTTCAGTTCTAAAACAGCAATTTTCTCTAGGATTTGTTGTTGGTGTTCTCCTATAACTTAATGGTTAGGGACACTTGCAAAAAAGAAGTACTGTAGATTAAAGGTTAACAATCTACTTTCTGCAGTCATATTGCCTGAATCCATACGTCTGTTAGATGTGCAACTGTGAGCAGATATTTGGTTTCTTAAGACTCAGCATCTTCATCTGTAAAACTGAAGAAAATAATAGTGCTTATTTTGTATAGTCATTGTGGGGATTAAAAGAGTGTTTAGCCCAGGGCCTGGAATGTATGTGGAAAAGCAAACACATTTCCTTTTATCATTATGGTTGTTATATTTATAAGGGACTTTCATAGTTTCTCCTGTACGTAATGCAAACTTATTAAACATCTACAATGGGCAAGCACTACAAAAAGAAGAGAGTTCCCAGCTATAGAGATTGAAGAACATCTATGCAGTGCAAGTCTTTGGTTTGGCCAGAGCTCAGTGCCCTGTGGACAAAGTACTCCATCCACAGATCTCAGCAGGCATCTGAAATTCTCATTTTCCTTCCACAATCAGTTGACAGGACCTGCCTGAGAAGAAAAATTAAGCTGTGGTTCATGGTGACATGACAGTCTAAGGTGGAGGCTGTGTTTAAGTGGGGTCAGATGGTCTTTAGCTCAGTTCCCATTGAGATCATCTTTAGATTATGGCACTGTGCTTCTCCTACACAGTGATCTAAGATTAATCACAAACCTTCATTGTGCCTGTTGAAAGTGTGTGTTCATAGTCAAAAATTTTCCCGGTAGCCAAAATATTAATAATTTTTTGATGGACCCAAATATGCCATGTAGCAATATTTTTTAAAATCAGGTTTAACATATCAGAGGCACATTTGAGAGATTTTCTATTTTTCTACTTAGCTGTCAAGTTGATATAGTTAACATTTACTTTATGCCAGCTTCTATATTAAATGCTTTCCATGCATTACCTCATTTAACTTCACAGCAACTTTTTTGTTCTTCCCATTTTATTGATGTTACAACTGAGGTTTCACGGCCTGTAGGAGGTAGACTTTAGATTACAACAAAGATCTGGTCTATACAAAACTTAAAATTAGTAACTGCTGCACTAGAATACTTACTGTGAAAATAATGAATTGTTTCCTTTTAGGATTATGATTCAGATTCTTAAGATCCCCTTTGGCATTCCTCTCTTTGGGGTCAAACCCATGTGAAAAATATATTATACTTTATATGCACATATAAATCTGCATTCGCTGTCTTTTATGAATGGAAATAGCACTACTGAAGACAATCCAGAATACAGGTAGGGTTTTAAAGACCCATATGTGATAAGCAATCTGTGCACATAGAATTGCTCATTTATACTAATTACTAGTAGTGTCTAGTGTTTATAGGTAACCAATTCACATACCAATTCATTCCATGTGCTCCTTAAAAACCTTATTCACTTTATGGGTCTCAATGATTTCTTACAAATTCACATATAGTTCTTAGGATGTACAATAATATTGACAACAGCAACAATAATAATAGAGTACTACTAACATTCACTAATACCATTTATTGAAGTAAGATATGCTCAGGCAGTACCTAAGCACTTCGCATGTGTTGTAATGTAGTAAAAATTATCCCCATTTTACAGGTAAGAAAACTAAGATTCAAAGAGGTTAAGCAATATATACTAGGCCATGTAAAGTAAAAGATGAAGTCAGATTTCAAATACAAAGAAAACTCAATCCAAAACCTCTGCATATTATTTGTACTATACTCAGTCAGAAATTCTTGTTGTTGTTCAATGCCACTTCTCATTGCTACTTAATCATATCTACTTCACTCTTCAACATTCTGGAAATAATTGGAAGTATTACTTTCTCCAGCCTCCCCTCCTCTGTCAGCCTCCCCTCCTCTACTGAGGGTTGGCACTGCCTAGGGGGTTTTTGTGGCTAGAGATACAGAAGACTTTGGGTGAGGGGTATAAATGGGGGTATGCTTTCTGAAATCACGTTGTAAACCACAGCAGGTCCCAAATTGAACACTAACGTTCATTAACCAAACAGCCAGGCTCAAGATGTGAGTGTTAAAAAAGCTGAGAGGGCCAGAAAAAAGTTTGATAACTATTATATTGTATATATGTATTGTATATAGCTCTGTTATTTAATTTATGAACTTGCAGACAATATGGATGTGTGTGTGTGTGTTTCAATTCATAATCTAGTACTAGTTGTTAACTTATGAATCCATAGGTGTCTTCAGAGGCAGTTATGAGTCAGCCATATTTATCATCAATTAATACAAAAGGCTTTGCTAATTAACTTAAATATTAAAATAGGTTCCCAATGGTGATGAATTAGTAGTATTCAAGATCCATGCATTGCTCAAGATATTTGAAGGCATCCCTCTCCCTAGCATGAAGAAAATGTCCAGTGAGGTATCTGCCAATCACTCCCCAGGATGGTACTGAGGGCTGGATTCTGAAATGGATCTGCATCCAGCTATGACATCTGAGTATTCTCTTTGCCTAATGACACCTGTAAGCCTAGCTGTATCCTGTTTCTATATTGTTGCATGTTCTGTAGTAAACCTCTTTGATATGTTATGTTCATAGCAACTAAAGGACAGAGAATTGGTACATCTCCGAATGTATGAAATAGGCTACTGAGCTGTTATTGTGGAACTGCACTTAAAATAAATATCATTTCTTTTTTTCTCTCTTGGGTTTTTTTTAATACTTTAAGTTCTGGAATACATGTGCAGAACATGCATGTTTGTTACATAGGTATACATGTGCCATGGTGGTATGCTGCACCCATCAACCTGTCATCTACATTAGGTATTTCTCCTAATGCTATCCCTCCCCTACCCCACCTCCCAACAGGCCCCAGTGTGTGATGTTCCCCTCTCTGTGTCCATGTGTTCTCATTGTTCAACTCCAAGGATCTAGAACCAGAAATATAATTTGACCCAGCAATCCCATTACTAGGTATATACCCAAAGGATTATAAATCATTCCACTATAAAGACACACGCACTCATATGTTTGTTGCAGCACTATTCACAATAGCAAAGACTTGGAACCAACCCAAATGCCCACCAATGATAAACTGGATAAAGAAAATGTGGCACATATACACCACGGAATACTATGCAGCCACAAAAAAGGATGAGTTCATGTCCTTGCAGGGACTTGGATAAAGTTGGAAACCATCACTGTCAGCAAACTAACACAGGAAGAGAAAACCAAGTACCGCATGTTCTCACTCTAAAATATATATCATTTCTAAGAAATATCTCTAAGTATGGCTGAATTTGCTGACACTTGCTTTTATGATAATCTGATATCCAAGTACTGATGTTGAAAGAAGGTAGCTAACTCTCATTTCCATCTAATTTTAGGTGCTACCAAAATCTACTACAAATAACCTAATAATTGTACACAGACATCTTGACATAGGCCAGTTCTCAACAACAGTAAAATTTTGAGCCTGGAGTATGAGAGCTGTGGAAAGGACAGCAGAAAAGAAGCATTGAAAATAAATAAAAACTGGTCAGGGGAAATTTGACAGAACAGGTATTGAAGTCTGTTTCTTGCATTTATAAATTGAGTTCACTTTGGCATAAGATACCAGCAGACATCTAAGATGCAAGAGCTGGAGTGGAAGTTGATACCTTCCTTATACCCAAGATCTCTTTATTAATGATTTTGTCTTCCCAAAATAATTGTAAGAAAAATGAACAATCAGGGGCCATTCTACCTATTGTAAGCCAAATACTTGGATATGTCAAAGAATCCAACTGTTTGTCTCCACCTTGTCCTACCGTGCAAGTGACCAATACTTTGCTTTACTATCTCCCCAGCTCAGCCTCACTTCATCTCAAGAAGTAAGTATTGAGTGCCTAGTTGTGTTACATATGTAACAGGTTTTCCTGATGAAAGTCCTCAATAAAATTGATGTGACTGTACAAATGGTTCAGGCCAAATGATCATCTAAAACAAGTTCCACGTGGAAGTTGGTGCTATATTCAATCTTCCTATTGCTTTTCCAGTTTCCTAAATAATAGGCAACGTTTTGGGTTCATGCAGCTATTTCTCTTTCCATTATTGCCACCAAAGTTTACAAAATTTCTAGGGAAAATCAAAGTCTATGTGTTAACTCTCACTAATTAATGTAGGGTAATACATGATCGCAGCTTTCTTAAAGAGTGACATAAATGCATCATCGCAGAGCAGCATAGTCTATCTTTTTCAGGACTCTTTCTTTCTTTCTTTCTTTCTTTCTTTCTTTCTTTCTTTCTTTCTTTCTTTCTTTCTTTCATAAAGTAAACTAAAGCTAGTGAACAACCAAACAGAAAACAAAAATGAACACACACACACAAACACACAGAGCAAACCAAAGAATCTCCTTCTTAATGGACTCTCTAGGATGCTAGAGTATTTTTATCAGTTGAGAGAGAGTCAGAAACTGGTCAGCTTCCTAGCCCTTTAATTCACTCTTCAGTAGGCATGAGTCAGACTGAATAAAATACTCCTCTTCTCCAGTATGTCTAGAAAATAAGCAGTAGAGCACATAAAAGCATTGACATGTTCTAAAGAGTGGTGGCTTTTGGCTATGATTCTACCCTGTTTGGACCTACGCTTACCTTGCATTCAGCCCAGAAAGGTCAATATTTGGAAGAGAACAAGATTATTTATGAAACTGCAGGAACACACATTTCATTTGGATGTGCTAACTGTGCCTTCTGCACTTTTTTTGCAGTATCTCCATAGGAAGCCAATATAAATGCTACCTATTATTTTTGTGAATTGAACTCTTAATTTGCATCTGTTTTCTATTGGATAACTCCAAGAAATTGAGATCACAAAGTTTAAAAAGGAGAATACCTGTTTAATGTTCCATGGCAGTCAGATTTTGTGCTTGATGCTTGCTCACAGCAAAAGCCTCCCAGGCAAGAGGCAGAATGAACAATTTAACCAATCATTGACTGCTTGAGTCCATTGTGGGAATGGAGAATAAGGCCATTGCATTAATGTGGGGAAATAAAGTCTCATCTTGAGCACTGCATTGTTAAGAGAGAGACTTATTTTAATGTCTGTCATATAAAATGGATATTTTAAAGCAATACATAAAAATTCAGAAAAAAATCTATTTCAAAGTTATAAACATACAGAAATCCAGCATTAAGGGCTCTAAAATAGCATATCCATATTTTTCTTTGTTGGGTCTAATAAAGACTAATCACAAATTTTAAAATGCAATGCTTTGTAAAAATTTTATAGATATTTATTGGAAGTTGACTCTTTTAGTCTCAGAAACTAGACCTTACTAAATGTCTCCTAAGCCTCAGGGACTTTGTGTACTTTTTCTGTTTTAATATTGACAACAAATTACCTTGTAAGGTAGCTGCTACTTTTTCTTTTCTTTCTGATGAAGGTTTGATACTATATTTGTCTGTTGATGTATCAGTTAGCTGTCCCCTTTGAGTAACAAACAACCACAAATCTCAGTGATACGCAACAAAAAGTTGACAGCTTATGCATATGGAATTAGCTCTTCTGTTCTTAGTTGGGCTTTCTCACAGGTCTGGAGGTTTCCTGGTTGTCAGCTGGGATAACTGGAGCAATTTGACTCTGTCCTACTCCTCTCTCAAACTGTCACAGGTTGCTCCAGACACATTATTCTCACGGTAATAGCAAAGCTGTAAGAGACTAGAAATGCGCAGTTGCTTTCGCAAGTCTCTGTTAGCTTATTTCTATCAACACCTCATTGGACACAGCAATGCATATAGAAAATATACTCTGCCTCTTACAAAAAGGAGCTTCAAGTTTCCACAACAAAGGGTGAAGAATTGGGCCCAATAAAGCAACCCATGTACCACAGATGACAATCTTGTCTATTTATTTCACCAAATTATTGTCCAATTTCTGTTAATTAAACTTTCAACCTATCAGCAATACTTGCTACTTTTCTATACAATGTAGAAAACTAGAAACCAAACCAGGCACTCAACAGCCTTTATATAGATCAGTAAGTATTCCAAAACCCTCCAAACTCATTTATTATTTTTATTCATAATGAAGATAGTGGTCATAATAGTCATCATTACTGACATTTATTGTATGTCAGACACTGACTAAACACTTAGAAATCTTACAGTGATTCTACCGAGTGGGTATTATCCCAGTTTTATAAATGAGGAAATAAACCAAGGCACAGAGTGATAACGAAAATGAGATGCAGAGAGATTAAGAGATCAGCCCGAATTTGTCTTGCTGGTAAGTATTGAACCTTGAATTTAAAACCAGATCTATCAGATGATAACACCTGGGCTCTCAACTGTCAGTCATTCCATAAGTCTAAACCATCCAAACTGTAATAGAGAGAATTTCATGTCATTCCTCCGTGAGGAAATTACCATTGCTTCATCTTGTCTCTTGACTATCAGAAAAATATTACATTACCCTAGTGACATTTAAATTCCAACGTACTCTCGGTACAGTATTATTCTCCACTCTTTCCCAACACATTTGTTCTAATGGTGCAAAGTGCTCTGCCGTGTCCTCAAGAGGCTTGCTCCTTCCCACTTCCCTATCTCAATTTAGGTCCTCTCCAACAGTGCCCCTCTTCACCCATCTGCCTTCTAGATGTCTGAACCAAAATGTCCACTCCAGTTAATTATACTTTCAGTTTGTAAAAGCATTTAAGAGCTTACAAAGTGCCTTTGCATTTCTACATACATTAGTCAATTCTGACAACAACTGTAAGGACAAATAAAAATTAAAAACCACAGGATTGATACTCCCTATTGCCAACAAAGGAAGAGACCTCCCCCCTTCTTTTGCTTGGAGCATTCACTTTAGAATACTTAAAATTATAAGTACCTTTCTCCTCTCTTTAAAATGTACATAAATTATTTTGAAAACTAGGCTTTTGTCAACTTAATGACACAGGAATGTCTTTCTCAAACACCTGAAAACTATCTCTTTGAATTGTAACCATCAAGAGAAATAGAACTCCTATCTCCCAGTTTCCATGAGAGAGTAATAGCCTAAATTCCCTGAGCACCTTGCTCCAAGTTGTAGAACTAGTTCCTCTCAGAAAGTTACGAGAAGTTTGTTTTTGCTGTGGCCAAAGCCAATTACCTAACTCAGATGGTCACCTCAATTATTAGGTAAAGTTAGGATGAACTATGGGCGACAAATGGTACCGTCAAATCCTCTTATTTGAGAACCAGTTCTTTATCGTGTGAACATGTATATAATAGGTTGTATCTGCTTGGCTATATAAAATGGTGAGAGCTCTTCCTGTCTTCGCAGCCTCTCAGTGGATTTCATATGATGAATAATCACATTCTGGATTAATGTTTAATTAATCATAAAACTATTTTCTTTCTGTACTACCTTCATACAGAGGATTTTCGGGTTGAGGGAAGATTTTGTTTTTTATTATTTCCCCAATATACTTTGCAAGATAAATATTATACTCATTTTTACAGCCTAGGAAACCAAGGCTTAAAGAGATGAACTGATTTGCACATTTAGACAGCTAGTAAGTCATAAAACTAGTGGGTCTACATGTGCATGAAATCTGGGATCATCTATCCTGCTGATAATTGTATTCCCAATGCCACACACAAAATATGGCACATAGTAAAGGAACAGTTAGTATTTTGGGATGAATAAATAAAACCCTGAACCAAACTCCTTCCAATATTATATTTGCTACTAACTTTGTAGCAACGCTACGTTGCTACAAATTTAGCAATGGTGAGATGCCCACAACAGCTTGGAAATTAGGGGAAAAGATTATCATCTGACAGTGAATTTGTGAGAATCAAATAAATTTGACCTTTAAATAACATGAGAGTCAAGGGGGCTGACACCCTATGCAGTTGAAAAGTCATGTATAACTTTTGACTCCTCAAAAACGTTAGCCACTAATAGCCTACTGTTGATCAGAAGCTTTATTGACAACAAAAAGTCAATCAACACATATTTTGTATGTTATATGTATTACATATTGTATTTTTATAATAAAGTAAGCTACAGTGAAAAAAAAAATATTGAGAAAATCATAAGAAAAAAAAAATTTAAGAGATAGGTTTTTCACTCTGTTGCCCAGGCTATAGTGCAGTGGCGTAATCACAGTTCACTGCAACCTCAAATTCTTGGGCTCAAGGGATCCTTCTGCCTCAGCCTCCTAAGCAGCTGGGACACAGACACACATCACCATTTCCAGCTAATTTTTAAAGGATTTTTTTTTTTTGAGATGCAGTCTCACTATGTTGCCCAGGCTGGTGTTGAACCACTAGCCTCAAGAGATCCTCCTGACTCAGCCTCCTTAATAGCTGGGATTACAGGTGTGAGTCACTGTGCCCAGCAAAAATATATTTAAGTGAATCATCCTAAAGGTCTTCATCCTCATCATTTTCATGTTGAGTGGGCTGAGGAAGAGAAAAAGGAGGAGTTGGTTTTGGTGTCTCAGGAGTGGCAGAGGCAGTAGAAAATCTGTGTGTAAGTGAACCTGCACTATTTGCACCTGTGTTGTTCAAGGGCTAACTTGTATAATGTAATGGATCAGAGTGGAGATATTCAGTAACTCTGAGAGAGAATACTTTATCACCTAGGATTAGATTATAAGTTGATTAAAAATATAAAAAGACATAAAGAAATAGTGCAGTGATGTTTGAGGAATGAGTGTGATCAGCCATGGGATCACTGAAAAAGAAAACTGAAGCAATTTCTGGCAGGAGCCATTCCACTATTAGTTGCATGGGTAAAGGCAACTTTAACCAACAGTGTCATTGGTAAGACCATCCCTAAAGTGAAATGGGAGCATCAGGTCTTGTTTTGATCCAGTTAAAGTGTAGAGTTATTAACTCAAAAAAAAAAAAAGAAAAAAGAAAAAAGAAAGACTTGATCGATGGACTTTCAGCATCTGTTGCTTAACTTTATAGTAAGTCAGCTGGTAGCTTATGGTTCATTTTGCTTTCTAATAAAAGAATATTTTCTATTCTAGTCATGCAGACATGGCAGTTTTCTGTCTGTCTCAGTGTCATAGAAACTTCAGTTAGGACAAGTTAGTCAAACTCTTAGGACTTCATCTTCTCTGGGCACTGGCATGAGCAAGTCTCTGTGTCTTCAAAAAGGGATCAAATTAGATTGGCCTTCTCTTACATCATCGGGTTTCAATGCATTTTATGTGTGTTACACATGATAGAACAATTTCATGGACCTGAAATACTGTCCCCAGGAAGTATGCATGCGCTATAACGTTTTCCCTTGTTGCCCACTCAAGAAAGTGTATAAAAAGCAATACGACATAAGGCAGATGCCTTGCAAAACATTTCCACACTTTGCTAACAGGCAGGCTGTGTAACAAAAGATGGGAGGAGTTTAGGTCACCATATACATGTAGAAAATCCTGATAGAATAAAGTGGTTTGCTGTAGTTCGTTCATACCAGCTCAAAAGAGCTAATTCTGTTTGTCTTTTTCCATCTCTGCATTCAGTGATATTACATAGGTAGTTTGAAATAGGCCAGGGTGAGAGTACTGTCATCACAGATTTTAGTATATCCATACATATCCATGATATCTTTAAAATATTTGGCTATGAAATACTTTTGGCAGTGATGCAATGTTAAGATAAAATTGAAATCCCTGTAAGTTACAAAAAAAGAATGAATTAAAATATTATTGTATCAACTATTTCATGTTCCAGTCACATGTGACACACCACGCTACTGGTCATTCCTTTACTTGCTGATTAACTGATTCAATACATGTTCAAAAGCCTACTATGACCAGGCTTTGCTATATGAAGACACTAGAGTTTAATATTGTCCCCTGATATCACTCCCAGATATAAGCATTCTCTGAGTTTTACTCTTTTCAGTCTCCAAATACTCATCCATGTGTCCTCGAAAGCAGTTCCTCTCTGGTTATTAGCAGATGGTGAGATTTTCCAATTCCCTGTGTAGTACCTAACGTTGCTTCATACAGTATCCTATGTGCCATGCTAAGTTTCTTACACAATCCTCATTCTTCAAAGCTACTACAGTATTTTATTATCCCAACTATTACAGGTGAGGAAATTTAGGCACACAGAATTTAAATAATCTGTCCTAGATCACATACTAGCAAATGCTAGTCAAAATTCAAACCTAAATAAACCTAAATAAGAAATTCATATGCATATTTAACACTATTCTTTGCTACCTCCCAACAAGACTTTTAAGGCTATGATGTGACACTTCATGTGCTCAGAAGAGAGTAACACAATGAATAAGTTCATTCATTTGTTCATTAAGCATTTACCCAGTTCTTACCATAAGCTATGGTAATCGTGTTTCTCAAAATGTATCCTATATACATTCGGGTATGCTCAGAAATGCTCCAGGCAGTTCCCTGCAGAGTCTCTGAAGAAATATGGCTCATCTTCCAAGAAATTCAAGAGGAAGGGGGTATTATTCTCATGATAAATTAAATATATATTAGAAATAGAATGTAAAATTTATATGAGTTTTAAGAATGCTGGAGAGTTCTCAGAGATTTTACGCTTTGGGACAGCTACCTTGGCCTTGCAGTTCATTCCCAAGCTGGGAATACTCTATGGCTGAAAGAGTTCGAAATCTTAGTTATTACATAAGAAGGCAGGCTCCAGAGTGAGAGGACTTGGGTTTACTTGATTGACCTCTTTTTGTTGTTGTCTTTCATGCACTATGCTGCAAGTATACTGGCCTCCTTTCTGTTCCTGCTCACTCTTCACCCTGGCTGGAAGTCTCTTTCCCTGCATCTTCTATGCCTAATTTGTCTTAGCAGATTCAGTTCCACGTAGCTTCAACTCAACTCTCACTTTGTTAAACATTCATTGACTCTCCTATCTAAAGCCATACTCTATACCCATATTTACTATATTTATCATTATATTTAATTTGTTTTTCATAGATATATCAGTAGAGGAAGTTATCTTCTTTATTGTTGCTGCTTGTTTTCATTTATTGTCTTTATCACAAACATTTAAGTATTCCAAGATCCAGAAACTTACTTGCTTATTTACATCTTGCTTCCCAATCTCTATCAATAATACCTAACAAAAAGGGGTATTCAATAATCTTGTTAAATGAGTGAATAAATAATGGACATGCAAATCATTTGCAACTTAATTAAACCCTCTCCTTCAGTGTCTATATCTATTAAAAGAGGAAAGTATAGCATTTTTTCAGTGTCAGCATGAAAATTTACAAAACATATATACAGAGTACTTAAAAGCATGCCCAACATATAGTAAACACTTAATAAATGTCAGTTGTTATTATTATAACAGAACTACACATAAAATCTATGCATAAGAGCAACAGAAAAGTGTTTTTCTATATTTCTATATTTCACAGAGACTGTATTGAAGAGGCATGCTAAATTAAAGATATATAGATTCTTTAAACCCACCTCTTAAAACCACAACCAATCATCTGGTAGATTTATGTTGGTCTTATCACTGTGGACATAAGCTGTATTATTCTCCAAGAGCAGTGAAAACCATAAAATCCTTCCCTCATAAGAAGGCTATAAAATGTAATCAATAAAATGTAAGACGATGGCCATAATGATTAATAGCAAGGGCATGAGCAGAAAGCTGCTTCTTCTGGTTAATATGTTATAAATGCTTATAAGTTGTGGATGTGTTTATTTATGTGTTTATGTGTTTGATGCTGACCACTTACATATAAAATATGACAATATGATGCTTGCCTTTTTTAATTTGAAATCATAAAACCTTGAATTGAGGCTGCTTCATTGCTATAGAAACCAGTCTGTGTTCAATATCAAAACTTCCATTTTTAGACTCTCTTCCATGTTAACCAATAGGCATTTTACCCTAAAATCCTATTTTTCAAAGTAATCAAAAAATTGAGGTTTATTTAACAGTTGTAATTTTAAAACTACAAGATTAAGTTTTGATTCATTTTCACAGGTTGATAATCCAGCTCACTTTCAAGATCATATCACACATTTAAAAATATTGTTTGATGGTTGTAATGGATTCTGTTATAGATGCTGGGGAAATGGCAATGTATATAGCATACCCAATCCTGTTAATGATGTTTACATTCTAGTGTTGGGGAGAGAAATAAAAATGAAGCAGATGTGGTAGATTGCATTGTTTTTCCCTATTCTTCAACCTACCTTTTCTACAGAACCTTTAACAAATGTCTTTGCACTTCTTCCCTTTAGAGACAGAGGACAAATCCTTGCCCCGAGCTTGAATTTGATAACAGTTTCCTATACTTTTTTTTTTTTTTTTTTTTTTGAGAGACAAGGTCTCACTTTGTCACCCAAGCTGGAGTGCAGTGGCACAATCTTGGCTCACTGCAACCTCCCGATTCAAGCAATTCTCCTGCCTCAGCCTGCCAAGTAGCTGGGATTACAGGCACACGCCACCAAGCCTGGCAAATTTTTGTATTTTTAGTAGAGGCTGGGTTTCACCATGTTGGCCAGGTTGGTCATGAACTCCTGACCTCAAGTGATCTGCCCATTTCGGCCTCCCAAAATGCTGGGATTATGGGATTGAGCCACCGCTCCCGGCCCTATGAGCCACTTTTTGAAGTTTTAGCATCTGAACTAGGGTCCAGCTGGACTGACCACCATGCTGTCAAGGACTCTAGTTTGTAAGAATGAGTTAAAGGAGATCACTTCCTAACATAGCCCACCAGTCATTGTAGCTAGTACTGATTAGGTCTGTGTACTTCCCTTTTATTCAGTAGTAACAGTGTATTGCCCATCATTATTCCAGCTCATTTCCCAATGACCTGTACCTGATATTCCTGTTGCCTTATTATTTCTTCTCTTCTTCACCTTACTTTGTTCAATCTTACTTCTACTTCACCATCTCTGTGCTCTGGAAACTACTCATTTTGTTGTTAATAAACTTTCCTTAATTTACAGATATTTTTCTACATCATAAAAGCAATACAGGCACATCTCATTTTATTGTGCTTTGTTTTATTGCAATTTGCAGGTATTTTTTTTTACAAATTGATGGTTTGTGACAACCTTGCATCAAGCAAGTCTATTGGTGCCATTTCTCCAACAGCATATGCTCACTTTGTGTCTCTGTGCTACATTTTAATGATTCTCATAATTTTTCAAACTTTTTCATTATTATTATCTGTTATGATGACCTGTGATCAGCAATCTTTGATGTTACTATTGTAATTGTTATAGGGTACCATAAACTGCACCCATATAAGGAAGTCAACTTAATCCATAAACATTGTGTGTTCTGACTGCTCCACTGACGAGATGTCCCCACCTTGTCTCTCCCTCTCATAGGGCCTTTCTATTCCATGAGACACAACAATATTGAAATTTGGCCAATTAAAATTGCCACTCCGTTGAACACATGAATGATAAGAAAGTAAAATAGCCTTTTGGCTGATGAGGATAAATTTTTAGTGGTCTGGATAGAAGATCAAACTAGCTACAACATTCCCTTAAGCCAAAGCATAATTCAGAGCAAGTCTCTACCTCTTCAAATCTATAAAGCCTGAGAGAGACAAGAAAGTTGCAGAAGAAAAGTTGGAATCTAGCAGAGATTGATTCATGAGTTTAAAGGAGAAAAGCCATCTCTATAACATGAAAGTGCAAGGTGAAGTAGCAAGTGCTAATGTAGAAGCTGCAGCAAGTTGTCCAGATGAGCCAACTGACATCATTGATGAAGGTGGCTACAATAAACAGATTTTCAATGTAGATGAAACAGCCTTCTACTGGAAGAAGATGGCATTTATGACTTTCATAGCTAGAGAGGAGAAGTCAATGACTGGCTTCAAAGCTTCAAAGGACAAGTTAACTTTCTCATTAGGGACTAATGCAGCTGGTGACTTTATGGGGAAGCCAATGCTGATTTGCCACTTCAAAAACCCTAAGACTGTTAAGAATTATGCTGCATTTCCTCTGATGGTGCTTTATCAATGGAACAACAAAGCCTGGATGACAGCACATCTGTTGGCAGTATAGTTTACTAAATATTTTAAGCCCACTGTTGAGACCTACTGCTCAGAATATAAAAGATTCCTTTCAAAATAGTATTACTCATTGACAATGCACTGATGCACCCAAGTGCCTGATGGATATGTACAAGGAAATTAATGCTATTTTCATGCTTGCTAACACAAAATCCTTTCTGTAGCCCATAAAATCAAGGAGTACTTTTGATCAAGTTTTATTATTTAAAAAAACAATTTTAAAGCTATAACTGCCATAGATAATGATTCCTCTGATGGATCTGGGCAAAGTAATTTGAAAACCCACTGGAAAGGGTTCACCATTCTAGATATCATTAGGAATATTTATGGTTCATGGCATGGGAGGAGATAAAAAATATCAACATTAACAGGAGTTTTGAATAAGTTGATTCCAATCATCATGAATAATTTTGAGGGGTTCGAGACTTCAGTGGAAGAAGTTACTGCAGATTTAGTAGAAATACCAAGGCAACTATCATTAGATGTGGAGCCTGAAGAAGTGACTGAATTGCTGTCATCTCATGATAAAACTTGAATGCATGAGAAATTACTTCGTATGGATGAACAAGTGGGTCCTTTAGATGGAATATACTCCTATTGAAGATGTCATAATCTTTGCTGAAACAACAATAAAAGATTTAGAATATTACATAAATTTAGTTAATAAAGCAGTAGCAGGGTTTATGAGGATTGACTCCAATCTTACAAGAAGTTCTAATGTTAAAAAACAAAGCTATCAAACAGCATTGCATGCTCTTGAGAAATATTTCATGAAAGGAAGATTTGATTGATGCAGCAAACTTTATTACTATATTATTTCTAAAAATTTCCACAACAATCCAAATCTTCAGCAACCACCATCCTGGTCAGTCAGCAGCTATCAGCATCAGGGCAAGACCCTCAGCAAAAAGATGATGACTTACTGAAGGCTCAGATAATTGTTACCTTTTTTTTTTTGTTTTAAGCAATAATGTATTTTCAGTTAAGGTATATACATTGTTTTAAAAGACCTACTGCTATTGCACACTTAATAGACTACAGTATAGTGTAAATATAGCTTTTGCATGTACTAGGAAGCCAAAAAATCTGTGTGACTCACTTTATTACAATATTCATTTTATTGCAATGGTCTGGAAATAAACCCACTATCTCCAAGGTATGCCTGTTCATGTTCAATATAAGACATTTTTAAAAATTCAGAAAACATGCCGAATAGATTTTCCAACTGGGCAAGATCTCAAATTTGGTCTCTTGTTATTCACTTTGATTATACTTGCAAACCAGCTAATTTTTTCCTGAGCTCATATCTTTCTCCTCAGTCCTTCCTGAATGAAATCATAAGTAACCAGAGCACATTCCTAGCATGTTGTTTTCCATGCTAGCCCTCCAGAGATAAAAATTCAACAGATATAGAGCCTGACTTTGAGTTATCACAGGCGATGGCTTCACTAAATATTTTGTCTCTGACTTACATCACTACCTTTCAGATTCCAAAATCAATTTCATTGCCACCTGCCCCATGACTGCAAAGCCACTGATAAATATTTCGGGTCTTTCTATGCCAGCACCAATTTCCAGAAAGCAATTTATATGTTAGTTAAGGCAATTAACATTAGCTTCTGCAAAAGATTAGCCTTGAAATTTCAGTGGTTTATCACACTGAAAGTTTAGTTCTCAATCATATCATTACAAAATCATTGCAAAAGAGGCTGGATATTTTCTGTGGTTTTAGAAAGTCCTGGTCTGTATGCAGCTGATATCAATTGTATCTGCATCTCATCAGGCTGAACCCAATCACAAGTTCCTTGAACATAATTTCAATGAGGGTGAGAAACGTAGAGGAGCATGGATGTATTTGAGATGGCGATAGTCTTTACCACATCCTGGCTTTATCCTTTTCTTCTTTTCCTTCCCTCCCTCCCTCCCTTCCTCCTTCCTTCCTTTCCTCCCTTCCTCTTTTCCTTCCTTCTTTCCTTCCTTTCTTCCTTCCTTCCTCCTTGTTTTTGTTGGTGTGTGTATATCTATAAACATACACATATATACAATATATGTAATATATATTGTGTACATATATATGTAATAAAGAAATAACTCCAGTATATGTATTATATAAATGTAATTATATGAATATAATTCCCTAATATATTTAAAACTATATCTGACCCTCAGTTGCCAATTGACCAGAAGTCTAGTAATCCCCATTCCAAATTGCTCAAGTATTCTAGCATTAAATGATACCAACACTTAGAAAAGGATAAATACTCAAAGTGATGGATACCCCAAATACCGTGATGACTTGATAATTTCACATGCCTTGTATTAACAAACACTCACATGTACCCCATAAATATGTAAAATAGTATGTATCAATAAAATAAAACATAGTAAATCTAAAAAAATAGAGAATTCTAGCATGAGACTCAAACAAAACAAAAACACCAGATTGAAGATCCAGAATCACCAATCTTTCCTTGAAACAAGATTATTAAAAATGTAAACTAATGTCAAGTTATGAAAATCTGAAAGGCTGAACAGATTCATCTCTATACTTCAAGTGGAATAGACCTTCAGAAAAAAATAACTGATGGAAGAGAACTCTAAATTCAGTATAGGTTAAGATGACAGCCTACATTTTAAGGAGATCATCAATGAAAGATAAGTCAGTTATCACAAAATTCTAAGTGGCTGAAATCATAAACAAAATATTTCAGATGACTAAGAGAAGGCACTGATATTAAAGTAGGATGCGTGTGGTGTGATACTGGGATTTTTTTCCTTCCATCTCTGGTCTACATTCTTGACCTCTGTAAATGAGCAAATTATGTAAGATTCAGGAAGACAGATAAAATTCTTGTTACGTACAAACGCCAAATGATTGTGGACATGATTGCCTTGAGTACTCTGTGAAAGATTCTGAGGATCCCTAGGAGCTTAGTAGAAAAGAATAAGGACATGGAATTAGAATCTGGGCTGTATTGGAGATGTGGTGGGGAAAGGAGGAGTAGAGTGGAGGCTCCATGCATTTTTAAAGCTCTTTCAGCCCGTATTATTCTGTAATTCCACACTTCGGCATTTTGTTCTCATGAGATTGCTAGTGTCTGGAGTCCTTTGTTCTATTCTGGAAGTTCAGAGGTGTATTATAACCCCTATAAGCCTGAGCATTGGCCCTGAAACTCTAAACCATAGCCTGATCCAACCCTAAGCTGGAATCCACTTCAGCCTGCTACTTAGATCCCACCTCTCAAATCCTGGAGTTCCCTGAGCTCCATTTTTAATTCTTACTTTGATTATCTATTCCCTTTCTTTGCCCTTCCTTCCTTCCTGACTACCTGCCTTTCTTCCTTTACTAATCAACTGTTTTCCAGTTCTTGCTATCTGCCAGGCCCTGTGTAAAATGTTGAATGTAAAATCATAACCAATGTCTCCCTCCTCAGTGGTCTTAAAATTGAGTGGAGACTGTGTTCTGGCTTTTCCCTAGCTGTCTTTGGACCTTAAGCAGGTCAATGCTATACTCTTAGCTATACTTTCTTTATTCTTTCATGTATTCATTCAGCAAATATTGTCTTAGCTTGGTCCCCCTAGAAAATAGGATTGAGGCAAAAGCTATGAGTTAACACGCTACTGGGGTATGAAATCACATAAAAACTGAAGTGAGGAAGAAGGGAAGTGAGACAGAGAAGAAGAGAATAAAAAAGTGTGCATTACTGAACTGACCACAGCTTCCCACTAAAGGCAGATGAATGCTCACTCATAGAGAGCATCTTCAGAGTGACTGTGAAGTATCACATCTTTGAACAGTTTGTCCAGGGGAGAAAAGAAACAAATGTATCCACTGGCTGTCTCCTACCTTGTTCAAAGTCCATCCCAAGTGACATTGATGATTTTTTCATACTTCTAGGTCCTTTTAAGGTTGCCAAGGGGCAATTCAAGGGCTCTGTGGATCTGGTACAACCATGTACAGTTGCAGTAGACAGTCTTCCAGATCGTTGGGTGCTCTTTCAAACCAGCAGGCAGCTTCCCCAGTAGGTTGGCTGATGACCAAGCAAACTGTGTGAGCCACTGGGAGTGCTGCTTTGAGAGGAAAGCAGGCTACAGCCTTGAGAGAAGGAGAATTAAGCAAGGAGGTTCTAAAGTGACCCATAATCAGAATCTGATTTAGCTACCAAGATAATATTGCTTCAGAGGTAAACTTTCTCTGTGCTTGTGGAGTTCACAGTTCAGTAATAAAAATGAAAAAATAAACTTGTGAATTAAAATGCTAGTCTGGAGGCATAAAGTTCTATGTCTTGATGAGACTTGGGAAGACATAAAGCAAGAGACATTTGTGGTATGTTTGGTAGAATTAGCAGGCATTTTTATTTGTAAAAGATAAACTATAATTGAATCAACATCATTCAAAACGTGTTTCACTAAATTAGGGTCTCATGGTGTGGCAGACATTGCTGATTGGTTCATTAGTTTGTACTTCAAAATCCCTAACATAGACCTATAGGACAAAGGATGAAAAGGTAAAATGTATACTTCCCAGACTCCCTCTAGGAAGTGATCTACGTTTTGCCATACCTATGCACCTGTGAGAAAAGTGGACATGATCAATGTGGGGAAACCATGTCTTCCAGAAATATGATAGTGGAGGTTCTACACACCACCTCCTAGAAACACAGATTCAGAGTGCCAGGTAGTGGTAGCAGTGTGGCCAACAGTAGCATTTAGAGGTATATTTGGTATCTCCTGGATGCATTATTCTAGGCTCTGTACTATACGCTCTTGGCTTCTGGCCTTCCTGGAAATTTTGTAACCCATCTAACAAATATCTTTCTGTTTATTCTATATAAGTGAATTCTGTGGTCTGTAACCCAGAACGCTGAAGAATGCCTAAGAAATGCTAAAAGTCATTTTGTGATATTATATGATCATATACATCTAGAGAGAGTTAAAAATGTCTTTTTGGAAGTATTTCTTAGAGCTGATAAAGTGGTGGTTTTTAAGCTGAATCATTTTTCCAGGTACCACCCATTTTTGAGACTTTGATTAGAATTAGACATATAGGAATATTTAAGATAGTTTCAAATAGCCATTGATTTAAGCAATAAATATTTCCAGCCAGGTTAGTAAGAAGCAATGATATAATTTATTTTTCAACAGCTCCATCACAAAGCGTCAGCAGTTAGTACTGACTGTTAGTGTAGGTTCAATATCTTGCAAATTTTTAATAAATTAAAATTTTATTGGCATTTACTGATTGTTTACATACACCATTATTTCATAAGATGTAAATTCATGGTATATTATTTTTTTTCTTAATCTTTTCAAAATCCATAAAATGTCAATCTGGAATAATTATAGGTAGCGCAAATAATGAATCACTTTAAGTGACAGAAGGTTTATAGCTTCTGGAATTGAGTAGTGTCATAAGCTTACCCTGCTGAAGTGTTTTCTGCTCCCAGAGAATCTGCTTTGAGCCTGAAGCTGATCTTCCCTTCCTGTCTGAGAGGGAGTTAATGGAAGAGCTAACTAGTCTAATTACTTGCAAACATAATTGTCCATAATTTGAAGAAAGCAAATATCATACTCTCTGAACTTATAGGAAAGAGAGGAAAGGTTCTTATTAACCAGTAGAACTGAAGGAGGTGAGCTTCCTTTGTCACCTCTCTTTCAAGGAAGCTTCAAACACTTCGCACTGAGGGAAAACAAAGGTGTTAGAAAAATAATTGCAGCATGACGCTAGGAACTACTGTGAGTGGTGACCAGCTAAGAGAATTGGTCAAGCTCAGGAAGTTCAACAAGGCATACATGTTTGGATCAGCTTATAAACTAGCTGCATTACAATCCAAGTCACTATTGAGGTCCACCAGGGTGTATGCTCTCAGTGTCTGTGAACTATCTCTGGAATCTCATAATAAATCCTCCTGCTTTGCTTAAAGTAGTTCAAGTGGGTTTATTTCACTTGAAACCAAAGAGTGCTAACTAATAAAAGACTAGAGCAACCAATGCAGATATAACCTTTGAAGAAAGATATAGTCTTTTTAAGCATTAAGTTTCCAGCTTTGAGAGAGAGAAGAAGTGGTGAAAGGGTACATTTGCCCTAAGATAAAAAATTCAGCTTCTACAGAAAATCTGTTTGATTATCTTAGGGCTACGTTGCCAATGGGTGCTCTGAGCAGCTAGAGACAAAAGTCTTTTAAGCAGTACAGGGTGCATCTCCACAATGGTCAATTAGACTATGGAAAATAACATCTCAGAATTAATTAAAGTTACTCTAAATACCTTATGTGCATTTCTGCAAAATGCAGAACAAAAGAATTCAGCAATTTGTCTCTAACAGCCAGTTGCTATTAATTAATTAATTCAGTTTAATTATGTTAAGTGTGACTGTGTATGCAGACTGCTGTGTGATCTGGTTAAAGAACCAAAACCAGACAGGTAACTTCCTTTGGGAAATTTATAATTTTTGAGTCTACATTTCTATCCTAAAATAAATCGATGCATACTTTCTTACTTCATTCTCTTACCTTCCTTGAATAAACCATATTTTGGAGTCATAACCCTTGAATTTCGGGCAATACTACCCAGGCAAGTAAAAAGCACGTGTGTGGTTCAGTGATCCAGGGAAAGCCAATTTCTTTTCTAAATTTGTTTTAAGAGACATCTTAAAACAAAAGCAAAGCAATACATGACTGTAAAGGAAACAGAAACAGACTCTTGAAGCTATTTTTATCTCTAAGAGCTATGACTTCATAACTCCAAGAGATAAATGTAAAAAAACAAGAAAGAAAACCTTCATGTGAATGAAGAAGAAAGGTGTCTACTGAAAATTAATATTTATAAAATATTTTTCCTATTGCTGCCTCTAAAATTTTGTCTGCGCTAAAAATCTTTTTTGAATGAGAAATTCAAATTGGTAGGTTTTCTTTATATATACTAGCGCTTTTTTTGTTTTGTTTTGTTTTCTCTTTTGATTCTTTGCAAATGGGTCTAATCCAGTTCACTTCTCTAATAGGTAGATTAAATGATAATAAAATGATAGGTGCTCCAGCACTGTAACTAGTGGGTAGTTTTTATAAGTAGAGCTTTGGGGTTGGCCTGATTTCACTTCCAAAAGCTGTGCAATATTTGGCAACTAACTGGTTTCTTACTGATAGTTTAAGAATACTATTAATAATTCATGTAAAAATGCAAGGAGTTTTAACCATTTTTAATTATGTTAGTTCATTTACTCACTTAGCAAGTATTTGCTGATTGAGCCCTGTGTGCCAGGTAATATTTTAGGCTTTAAGGATGCTTCAGTGAGCAAGACAAGATCTGTTCCCTCAGAAAGCTTACTTACTACTGAGAGAGACAAATGTTAAATAGGAATAAATAAATATATGCTGTAATAATTGGAAGTGACCTTTTACATCAAGAAAGACATTCATTTAAGTAGAGCTCCTTACCTAAATGCCATATAATATTAACAGGATATGCTGACCAGGAGGAATTACCAGGCTTAGATGATGGACTAGAAGGATCCTGATAGTCTTCCCTCGTGATCTTGCCCTATTAACCAAATAGATGCAGAAAAAAACAAAAAACAAACAACAACAACAAAACAACCTTGAAGAGAACAGTGGAAGTCAAACCACTTGATGTTTCAAATGTTGTCGATTTTGAAACCTTTGTCAAAACAAGCACTCTGAGCAACAGATATATTAGACCTATAAAGGGGAAATTGTTAATTTTTGATTTGGTAAATTTTTTGAAGTAGTTTGAGAAAAAAATACAATTCACCAATATTTCTAAAAGTGAACACTCTTTTTTCCTCTAAGGAAATTATCAAAATAGTATTGACTATAGCAATGAAAATTATTATGAATATTTAATTAATAATAATAAAAGTAATTGTAATAAAAACAGCTAACATGTATTGAAAGCTTACTATGTGTCACATTGTTGCTAAGCACAATCTCAATGAATTCTTAAAACACTATGGTTATTCATCATCACCATCTTCAATTTAAAGATGAGCAAATCAAGACTTACAGAAGTTCAATATCCTCCCCAGGACACATAGCTGGTAGAGGTGACTGTCAAATGCTGTTCGGTTTATTTTAGAACTCTAAGGTGCTTTGCCAAAGCCTATTGATCTTACTGGAGGTTTTTCTTCATTACTTATTCTAGAAAATATCATTTATTTAGAATCTCAGTGTATTAAGCATCTTAAATACAGCGCCTTTCTTAATTATGTAAAAAATATGATGATATATATTAGTCAAGCTATTGGTAGATAACAAGACTTTCCAAAAGTCAGTGGCAAACAACAATAAGAACTTATTTTCTTGCCCATAGGTTTGCCAATCAGGCTGGGAGTCAGCTGATATACTTTGGGTTCAATTCGGGTTGGCTCCAAGGCATGAGTCATCTAGATGCTTTATATGGCTTTCCTTTTCTTTGTACAATTTGGCTACCTTGAGTATGTGTTTCTCACGATTGTGACAGAAACACAGGAGAGCTAGCCTTTGTTCTCATCGGCCTAATAAAATTCCTTTGGCCAAAGTAAGTTACATGGCCAAGTCTAATATCACTGGAGCGAGGAAATATATCAGCCCTTAGTGAGAGCAATTGTAAAGGCAAAGGACATGGATACAAGAAAGATAAAGATTTGGTGACAATGATGCAATCTATCACAGATAGCTATAGTATTACAGATGAGGAATTAGAGACTGATGTGACTTATGAAACTTGATTTTAGTAAGTTTGCTCTTAACTGAAGCAGCAAGCTTTTTCTGCCTATTCTCAAATAAGAAGAGCTTTCCAGTATTAAAAGATGTTAAGAAACAAAAGAAGGAACTTGAAAGAGCTTATGGTATATGCCTCTCAATTTTATCTGTGTCCTTTGCAATAGCTAATCTTGTTCCTATCCACAGTACATGGTCAATCAATGTATGATGATCATGAAATAGCCATCAAGGGCTCCAATTAAACCAGAAGCAAATGCACAGAAATGATAGTGTTGAACGGGACGTTTTTGTGGGCTTCTTTTCTGTACTAATGGAGTTTATATAAAAGGAATTTTAATAAGTAATGCAGAAGTAGAGTTGGCCTTTGAGCAAAAAAATCCATAGTTTTAAGGGATTTAAGGATAGATACTTAAAATGAAATGCTAGCATTCCTTAAGTAGAATTGCTATAATAAGCAACTTAAAGCAAACCTGTTATTCTTTGTTTTTACTAAGAAAATACGAAACAAACAAACCAAAGACAAGATAAATCATGATTATAGACTTGAGATTCTTAAGTGAGGGCAAACTTGGCTCTTGATTTCTCACTCTTCTAGAGATGTAAATCTGAGGCTTATTCCAGATGGTGTTAGCTTGATGTGCTCTCAATTCAGTAAGTTTCATTACAATCGATGCCAAGAAAACCAATGTTGCAGGGCAGATACAATTATTCTACAACTAAGAGAGATCTTTTGGGTTCATTGCACTTCAAACACATAGAAATTAGTGACAATATATAGGGATGTTAGCTCTTTAAAAGTGGATGAGAAGCCAGAAGAGATGCCATCTGAAGAATGAGTCAATAACCACAACAATAAAAGTTAACGTTTATCAAGTGCTTACTATGAAACAGTTAATACTGCACTATTCGAATCTGCATGATTACGTTTATTTCTAGTAATAACCATTTATTCTTTCATACATTAAATAAATACATGGTGATCATCTATTCTTTCCCAGAATCTGTGCTAATTGCTGACAATACAATGGTGAACAAATGCAAGCATAATCCTTGTCCTTATAGAGTTTATGGTCTAACCAAATAATCACAGAAATAATTATCAGACTGTAACTGTATTAAGTGCTATACAAATGAAGTTAATGGGTAATGATACCTGGCTGAAGAGGTCAGGAAATGCTTCCCTGAGAAAGTAATTGGAATTGAGATCTGAAGTACAAGGATAATTTAATTATGGGGAAGAAGAACATTTGGTCAGGGGAAAGCTACATGTGTGCAAAGACTCAACAGAGAAGCTGAGGAGCTGTGACCTCTAGAGCGGAGTTTAAAGAAAGGCAGAGAAGGATGAGGCTGGAGAAGAGATGGGTGTCAGACCATGCAAGTCCTGGTTGGTAGATAAAAAGGTTTTTGTCTTTATTCTAAAAATAATGAGCAGCCATTGAAGAGCTAGAGAAGAAAGAGTCAGTGCAAGTGATATTATCATATTTTCAAACTGTGTAGCTGCTAGGTAAAGATGGGATTGGGTAGAAAATGGGAAGGCTGAATGCAGATAGACTACTTCAGTAACTACTGTAGTTATCTAAGCAATAAATGAGTAAAGCTTGGACTAGTGGGATGGCAGCAGAGGAAAAGATAAACACCATAATTCAAAATTCTAAGATGAATTTAAAACATGTTTAACACCTCTGAAATCAGGATGCTTCTTAAGTCTCTGTGCTGTATTTAGCCTTTCAATCATCATTGCCTATGCAAGTGCATGGAAATTTGCAAAATGCAAAAGATAATAGAACAACACTCTTAGAAAAGGTACATAGCCAAAATTCTTGATGGTACAGATGACAATATTTTGTAAAAAGCCTTGGTCATTTAGGACCCTTGAGTCAAGCAATGTATCAATTGGTGGCATTTCTTCTTTCTTAGAGGTACTGAAAATAATGGGGCATGTTACACTTGATTGGATTTTAGATTCAATGAAATGTGACAAAGATATTGGGAAGTTAAATTGTCAAAGAATATAGTTAGGTATTGACTATGGAAAATAAAAGAGAATGATGACTTTTAAGTTCCTGGCTTGTTCAAATGGTTGAATGGGGAAAAAATGGTTGAATGGGAATGCAAATCATAAAAAAAAAAAAAGAGAGAGAGAGAAATATATAGGAGAGTGTAAGGATTAAAAACATGAGCTTAATGTTAGCTATTTTGAACTTGAGAAAACTTTGAGACATAAAAGAGAATACTCTATGAAATAATTGAATATAATCATCTAGAATTCAGATGAGAAATATAAAATTATGAATCAAGAGATAAATACCATACCAATATTGGAACAATATTGTTCCAATATTGGTAAACAAATCGAGATAAGAGTAATTAAGAAAATTGTCAAAGATCATACAATTTATAGGGGGCAAGAGATAAATACCATACCAATGGTAAACAAATCAAGATAAGAGTAATTAAGAAAATTGTCAAGGATCATACAATTTATAGGGGGCAGAGATTGTATAGGTCTGATTGCAGTGCCTGATGCGCTAAGACACACACAAAATAAAACTTGGAGAAATACTTCATCAAACAGTTAACCAACCACTGATTAAGAAATGTATGGAACTGGGCTGGGCGTGGTGGCTAATGCCCATAATCCTAGCACTTTGGGAGGCAGAGGCAGGCAGACGAGGTCGGGGTTCAAGACCAGCCTGACCAAGATAGTGAAACCCCATCTCTACTAAAAATACAAAATTAGCTGGGCGTGGTGGCAGGCACTGCTAGTCCCAGCTACTCGGGAGACTGAGGCAGGAGAATCACTTGAACCTGGGTGGCAGAGGTTGCATTTGAGCATCTTATGACAGGTACAGAGTAGATCGTGGCTTGCTAACCCTGTAAAAATGATTGGAAAATATAATTAGGGTGTATAGATCTGACAATCATCAAGTAAAATTGTCCTTGTTCATCAGTTTAATTATGAAAGATCGTGCCACTGCACTCCAACCTGAGCAACAGAGCAAGACTCCGCCTCAAAAAAAAAAAAAAAGGAATGTATGAAACTCTGCTATATACCTTATTCGATCTCACAAGTAATTACACAAATGTGAACTAAGATAAGAATGAGATACTATGTTGTCTGTCACATTATTACCAATAAAACAAGAACAAGAGCAATAAAAACAACAGCAACAAAACCCAATGAGATTATTCATAGTTGCTGGGTGTGATTAGATTCTTCCATTGTCATGTCAGATATTACGGATAAGTTGGGAGAAGCAAATGAACAACATATATCTAAACAATTTAAAGTGCCTATATTTTATCTCGAGATTTCTCTTAAGGATTCAGTCAAAGAAAACAATCTGAATGACATAAAGAATTTTACACATACATGGCCGGGCGCAGTGGCTCACGCCTGTAATCCCAGCACTTTGAAAGGCCGAGGCGGGCGGATCACGAGGTCAGGAGATTATCCTGGCTAGAGTGGCGTGAACCCAGGAGGTGGAGCTTGCAGTGAGCCGAGTTTGTGCCACTGCACTCCAGCCTGGGTGACAGAGCAAGACTCCATCTCAAAAAAAAAAAAAAAAAAAAAAAGAATTTTACACATGCATGTAAACACACATTCATCACAAATTTATTTAAAATACTGAAAGGTTGGAAAACTTCGATATAACAAAAAATAATTGATTAAATTACTGCACATTAATGTAGTGAACATTACACAATTGTTAAAATAATGTCTTTAAAATATTATAAATGTGGAAATACATTAAAATTAACACAGAAAAAGTAATTATAGTATATATTAAATAGGGTTACAAAGAAGGCTTTGACAACATAAACATGAAATAAAGAAAATTTCATAAATTATCAGAACCTGTCAATATTGAATATAAATTTATGATGTCAAAGAAAATTAACATTTAAGAACAATAGAAATAAAAGAACTATGTGTGACAGAAAGGAACATATGGAACACGTATATGTAAATGATTATTCATTGTAAATAGACAGGTGGTAATTTGTCATTTCCGAGCCTCAAATTCCATTGTACATTTTTTCTTTTCTTTTTCTGCTTTTTCTTCATCTTTTCCTTTTTTCTTCTTTTCTTTTTCTTATTTTTTTTCTTCTTTTGTTTTCAAAGGGGCGTAGGGAGTAATGAGAGGACACTTACTTTGTTTTACTATAGTTTTTGTTTTTGTTTTTTGTAACTACTACTCTTGGCTCATGTTCAGGATCCTAGGACCAATTTCTAATTCAGACATCCTCAACTGCCTCTCATGTCAAGAGCCAATTGAGATGATATCAATCAATGCCCAGCATAAGCACTGTCAACTCAGCAAGCTTCAGCCTGTCTGAACAGATGGGGCTTGAATCTCTGGACTCATTATTTACCTTCCAAGCCTTTCCTCTTCTCTGGCAAAACACTGGGATACTGCTATAGTGAAGCCAAATGGCCTGCATTTTTGTTCACAGATTGTACATTGTTCTTTTCTTTGGCACCATGGCTTTAGCCACTTATCATCTTTATGGAACTGATTCAAAAAGATTTGTATGACTAATCCACATTGCTAAATAATCTGTTATGGTCTAATCCTTGGCAATTCTGAATTTATCCAGAATTCATGAGGAAGATGAATGTCATTGGTTTGAAAGCCATGAGAAGTGAATGCTGACTGTATTCTGCCTGTCTGAAATAAATCAGAATACATACTAATCTCTGTTTTTCCATGATTATCTTTGGTTAAAAAGAAAAAGGATAGTTGAATTAAACTATCGAGCATCTTATGACATGTACAAAGTAGATCGTGGCTTGCTAACACCACAAAAATGATTGGAAAATATAATTAGAGTGTATAGATCTGACAATCATCAAGTAAAATTGTCCTTGTTCATCAGTTTAATAATGAAATGACTATTTTTTAAGAATTTTATTTCCCTCACTTCTGAAGTCAGTGCAATGCTGTTCTCCCTGAAATAAAAATAGAATAACTGAGCTCTGAGTACTATTAATAGAGACATACCAAGAAGAAAAATAATGGACTCAAAAGAGGCTGATTGTTTTTCATAAAAGTGTTTTTCATAGTTTACCTGACATATGTGAAAGACAGCATGCTAAAAATTGGGAATGTCACACCAAGGAATCTTATATATTACAAGTAACAAACCAGTGACAGACAGACTGAATTCAACTTGCAGATGGCTTTTGCATATCATAAGGTTCATTTTCATTGTTTTTTTTAAGTTATCACAATAAAAACCTAGAAAATTTCAAATAAAATTTAAACCATTCTGTCATGGAAACAACATTTAACCCACATTAAGATTTGTCTACTATAAAGTCTCTAAGATCATATAATATGTATAAATTAATAATCTCTTTTTCACAAATCAGTTTTTAGATTTAAAAATTATTTTCCACCATTTTTCCATTATATTGCCATTTTTCCTCTTAAGTATATATCCCTCCAAATTATTTTTGTTTATTGTGTATGTCTAATTCCGTAAGATAAATACCAAGTTCTTTTATTTTTCATCTTGTTTGGAAAACAAAGGCACTCAAGGCTATCCATTTCCTCAAGTGTATTTCTTATATGTTTTGATATAAGATATTCTCCTTTTCTTTTGTGCTCATAATTCTTAATATCAGTTTTGATTTTTCTTTTTAATCTAAGTTATTTATTAGCATCTTTCAAACTGCTAGGATTTTTTAACACCCTTAAATTATTTATTTCTAATTTGATTGGTTCAAAATCAGGAAATATGCCCTGAAAAAAAAGTCAAAATATTTTTTAAAGTATAGTTTTTTAATGAAGGCAAACATCAAATAAAATTCTGAATATTCTTTGATGGCTGTAATATAATATAATATAATATAATATTATATATTCCTTAAATCAAACTTATTGATTGCACCATGAAAGTCTTCTGTTATAAATTCACAATTCTTTTTAAAAATTTTATATTTTTAACAGCGTTTCCTTAGGTAGTTAGGTGCTATATTGTTTGAAATACATAGTTCATGACTTTTAGGCCATCATGTTGAATTTTGCTTCTTATCATTACACAATGATCTATCTTAGCCATTTTTTTGTCCTTGCAACATTAAATGCCACCTTTTCTGGCATTATTATTTCCATTATGGTTATCTAGTTATAGCAATTCTTTAGTATCTCTGTGCCTAGCTATACTAGTTAGGACACAGGTTGGGCTCCTCTAAAAATAGACAGTTATTTTCATCTCACAAATATGAAGGTAAGTGGTCTGCAGTTTAGTTGATAGCTCAATAGTGTTAAAGTCCAAGGCATCTATCTTCTCAATTCAGAGTCCATCTTGAATTCAGAAATAGTTCATCTTCTTCTATCACATCCACATTTCAGCTAATAGCATGGAAAAAAGAACAAATGGGTAGATAGGACCCTCACTTTCAAGGGAATGACTTGCAAGGTGAAAACATCACTGTCTTTTTTATCCATTAGCTAATAGCTTGTATTTTAACATTTCCTTACTTTTGCTGATTTAGCTAAGCAATTTAATTATTTTACACCATGGAATACTATGCAGCCATAAAAAAGGATGAGTTCATGTCCTTTGTAGGGACATGGATGAAGCTAGAAACCATCATTCTGAGCAAACTATTGCAAGGACAGAAAACCAAACACCGCATGTTCTCATTCATAGGTGGGAATTGAACAATGAGAACACTTGGACACAGGGTGGGGAACATCACACACTGGGGCCTGTTGTGGGGTGGGGGAGGGGGGAAGGATAGCATTAGGAGATATACCTAATGTAAATGGCGAGTTAATGGGTGCAGCACACCGACATGGCACATGTATACATATGTAACAAACCTGCACGTTGTGCACATGTATCCTAGAACTTAAAGTATAATTTAAAAAAATTATTTTCTCCCTGGATAATTTACAAGTTATGCTATATATTTCTACTCCTTTTTTAGGTACATAACCTCTAAAATATAAGCTTAAAAATTAGCTTAATTCCTACACAAAGATGCTCTTTTGTAATAAAAAATATGTTTCTGCCCAAAGAGAGACCTGGCCTTTGCACCCAGTTTCTTTGGGGTAACCTGAAAACCCTTGTAATTTCTCAATAATAGAAATGACTTTGTTATTCAGTGGGCTCTTTCGACTACATTTAATCATTTATGCTAATGAGATGACTTCTGTCAGGCCCCTTAGATAGTGTATGCAAATAAGATGGCTCAGGATAGGGGCTGGCCACACTAGAAAGAGCAACCGTGTGATTAGAGTTCTGGCACTTGGAGCCACATAACATCAGCCCATTCCCCTCCAGGAAAGGGTGGTAGTAGTGGAGACTCAGTCCAACCACATGAACAGCAACACACCCAACCTACCTCGCTGATCAAGCCACAGGCTTGAAACTCTGCGGTGAGCTGCTTGGGTTGCCAATACCCTCTGTATGTATCTCCATACATCAACTCTGGGAGGATAACACATCCCTGAGAATATGGAATCTTTGTGTTCAGAACACTTGCAGTCTTAATTTCTGCCCTATGCGTCCTTTCCTATGGCTGGTTCTGATTTGTATCCTTTGCAATCTTAAGTACAGCGCTTTCTTGAGTTTTGTGAGTTTTTCTAGCAAATCATCAAACATGAAGAAGTCCATGGAGACCCTCAAATTTGTAGTAAATTGGTCTGAAGTGAGGATGGCTCTCAGGACATCTGAATTTGTGGCTGGTGTCAGAAGTCTGGGCAGACTGAGAAGATTTATAGGACTGTGCCTTAACTGTGAATTTGCCTAATTCTCTGTAATCTATTTCACTGCTTCTCCTCCACTCTCCTTAATAAACTGAGACCATAAGAACACTTTCACTACTCTCTCTTATACTATCTCTCCCTCCAAATGAAGTGATTAAAATGGTTTACACCCCCTCTTTTTCCTACTCTTACCTCAATTCTTTCTGACAACATTTATTACTCTTATTTCTGAATTATTATTAGAATTTATCTGGAATGTGTTTCCTGTATTTCAGGAACCTTAGTTTATATTACATTGCTATTTCCAAATGATCTGTCACTACTCATTTACATTTAACTGTAAGCTTTATGCTCATCATTTATTTCCTTCCCAATTCATTTTTTTTCTGTCTTGAGTTCTTGTTTCTCCTAACATTTGTTTAATAATTCAAGTTTTTCAACATTTTTCTCAAATGTGGTATAAGAGTAGAGGTCATTCATTCCCATTTTCCTAGGAAGTACTATTGCTTTGGTGTGGATTATTGATAGTGTCATCTTTCACATTCAGTTAGAATGATAAATTATATGCCAGTCCAATTTTCCTAGAAAGTCCTAGTTTATGCTTGTTGCTGTGGTATAATCATTAAGAGTGCCATCTTTCACTATCAGCTGGAATGATAAATTATATATTATTGCCCTATGTAAGGGGACACACATTTTAAATTCTCAATTATCTCTGTATGTATGTATGTGTGTATGTATTTATCTGTCTATCTATTCTATCTATCTATCCATCTAATATCTGTCTATCTTGCTCTTACATGTTAATACATTGACAAGGTATAGGTTTCTGGGGTTTTAACTCTTATGTATTACTCATTTGTATTTAATTCCACCATTTTCTAGTTTATTTTACTATTGTAAGTACTTTGATTTTTCTTTTTGAGCCTTTAAGAGCTGCTTCCCTTTATCTTTAAATTTAGAAATTTTTATGCCTAAGTCCATGGTCTTTTTTATCACTCATCCCAGGAAATCAGTACATCTTTTAAATTTATAAAATTAAATCTTCTGTTATACCAGGGATATTTTTGTTGAATGAATGTTAAATTAGCGTAACCCCTACATCTGTTCCTCTTTCTTATTCTGGAAATTCTATTATTGGCATGTTATATCCCAGATCTAACCTTAGAGTCTTTTATCTTTTTCATCAATATCTCCATTTAAAAATGTTTGCTCTAAGTTTTCTTTGATCTTCTAGGATACTAATTCAGTTCTCAACCAAGGCCATACTTTCTTTGGTTGACTTATCAAATTGTTTAGCTTGGAATCATGTTTTTTTAATTTTTTTAATTTAAAAAAGTTATTTCTACGAGTCTTCATTTGAATCTTATTAAGTGTTCATAATATTTTTCTATTCAAGTTGACATTTTTTTCCTCCAGCAGCTATTTTTTTCTCTGCAGCTGTGAGAACTCCTTTAATATGCTATAACTTTTTTTTTTTTTTTGACTGAGCACAGGGGACTTTATTGATGGTATACGATAAGGTGGGGCTCCCCCAGCCCCTCCCTCTCCAGGAGGTCTGAATGGAAACTGTGAGGAAGGGAGATTCTCAGTGTGGTGGTGGACTGAGTGTGACAGGGACTCCCCAGCAGTGAGCCTCTTTTTCCTCTCATGCTCTTGCTGGGGCTGGTGGTCTGGGGGTCTTACTCCTTGGAGGCCATGAGGACCATGAGGTCCACCACCCTGTTGCTATGACTTTTCTTTATCACCTTTCTAAAGCCAACTTCTGGTCTTTGAAATTTCCCAACTAGTAATAGACTCACAAATAATGGGAGGCAAAACATGTTCTACCCCTCTGAGTGGACAGCACACAGCAGAGATCCCAAATTGATGGAGCTCTGAATAGTCAAGAAAGGGAATTCTTGCAGATCCTCCTAAACTGTAAGTTTAATAAGCCTCTTATCTCTACCTCCAAAGTCCAGTCTCACTGTGCTCCAGATTATTGATGCTGTGGAAAGGATGACCAGAAATTGAGAGAAGTAAGCAGGCTTGCAGTGCAAAGAAGGGCTCTGGTCCACTTACTGCTCCAGTTGCATGACAGGAAAAAGCAGAAAAGAGAACCCACCATGACCATGCCCACCACCTAATGTGGCTTGTCATCATGCTGTATCTGACCAATCAGATAAATGACACTCTTCCCTCAAGAATAATGAGAAAGGAGGCAGGACAATGAAGCCATCCCTGGGATTGGGAGAATAAAGTAAGCTTTCTTTCCCTCTAAAGACCCATCCCAGGTGCCAGAGGTGATGAAAGACATGAAGAGAAATAAAATATAACATTTGTCATCAGAGAGCTCAATGACTAGTAGATAAATCAGGAAGGTAATCCAGACAAATAGAAACATAATGGAAGTTTGTTCAAAATGATATGTGACACAGAGAAGAGTATCATAAAATCTACTGGATAGGCTTTATAATTATCTCCCTGAGCAGGTAATGTTAAAGTAGACATTCAAGGTCATCTTGAAAGATTAGGAGTTTACCAGGTACAAAAAAGTTTACCTTATGCATAGAAGCAAGCTGTGCTAAAGAATCAAGACATAAAATAGCATAAGAACTGCTTATGTAACTAGAGTTCCAGATCCAAGTTTTACAGCATTGAGAGATTAAGCTGAATAAGCAATAAATATCAGAAAATGAAAGTCCTAAGAAGTCTTCTATATCATGCTAAGGAGGTTTGAGTTTTGTCCTACAGGTGATAAAGCAAGTTTGCCACTTTTAATTTATCTTGGCCAGTCTTCCCCAATAGGTTTTAAGAGAGGATAATAATATTAGGAAGTCAGAAAGTCTTGAAAAAGGAAAAATAAGAAAAGTTTATTAGACTCTATTATAAAATGCCAAAAATATGATAGTACCACCTACTTACCACCTACTCCATCCATACAGCTCCTGGGACTTACTGACACAGTAATTAGCAATCAAGGTTACAAGGCCAAATCAAAGTTTCTAAATTCCTATTACAGACCTGATTTCAAACACACAAAGCAGCACAAAAATAAAAACTAAAAAAAATTTAAAAAAAGACTCGGGCTGCACAATTGGATAATTATTTCCTGCTATTAACAAAAACTCAGTATCAAAATAATAGTGCCAGTTTGGAAAGCATAACAAGAAAGATAAAAAATGGTGGTGATTGGAGCATCAAACCATTTAAGGTGAAAAACCAAAGGAAAAATACTTTGTGTCTTTAATTTCAATAACAATGCAACTTGATTTTTTTTTTCAAAATTGCATATACAATAAGAGTTAAAGAATTCTTTTCCTTTGAGATGATGGCAATGATAACTATAGGCATTCTCAAAGGCATGGTAACAATGACTTTCAAGTCTGTGATGTTCAGAATGAATTTATCCAGTTTTCTTGAAATAATAATAAAAAGTATTGAAGACTGTGGGGCATGTACCCTATGAGGAGGAAAAATTCAATCTATTAGCATTTGATTTGAGTGTTATTTTCTATGGCTATGTTTTTTTTTCTTATTTCCACCATATGTTTATTATATTATAAATAAATTGTCTTTAGTAAAATTTAATTAGCTGGTATTTGTAAAGCTGTCTAAAGATGGGCTTTGTATAATTGCTAAGCACTTGTTTTATTACCAAGTTTCAATATTTTCTTTGTGTGCTGGCTGCATATAAGTAACATTAATTTTTAATACTGCAGTAGGAATCTCTCATTCTCCATAGCTGTAAAGAAAAAAATAAGGGTGCTGCAGAGGTTTCTGAAGCAACACTCTTAAGGAGTTAATTTCTAGCTTACACAATTATGTTCAGAATTCAGATACTTATCCAGAGCATTTTAAGGCCCTGCAAAAATCATGCTCTAGTCACTGAGTCAGTGTCATCAATATTAGCACACAGGTAAACTCAGGTTTCAGAGAACAGCATTCAGGAAGAAATGCTGCACAGTGTTGAGAAGATACATAGTGTAATTGAGAACTAGGATAATCTGGTCATAGATAAAAGTAGCCACCAGAAAAATCTGTGGGGGCTAGTGTTTGCTAAGCTCCATAACTTAGCTGTCAGGTTATAAATAAAACATACCATATATTGTTCCTCAATTCTGCTCCTCACACAGACATTTATTAGATTACTATTTATTAGCAATGTTGGCACAGAATGGATTCGTACCACCTGTTGCCTACATTGGAAAAAATTCCACATCTATGTCCTTTGGGTGTTCCAACCACTTAAGTTAATTTTGAAGAAGATACAGCAAAATTCCCGAGACAAGGACTCCATGTGGCATTATGCCATCCAGAAATCCTCCCCAAATGAATAAGTAGACACGGAACCAGCTGGGGTATCAAGATCACAGGTCCCATCCCAGAGGAGTCCACAGAACAAGCAAGCAAGTAGTCAAATTGCAGGTCTTGAATATCTTCACTTTTATAAATGAGATCCCTTTTAAAAAACATTATGATATTTAATAAGATTAATTCTATTAATAAAACCTTATTTTTTGCACTTACTGTTCATTTAGTAAAGTATCAGTTATTGATTATGTAATAACAGCAGGAATGGCAGAAGCCAGGCCCTTTATCACATTGCTAGCAGACTACCCTTAGACCCTAAGGTCCTGATAGTATCACCTAATCACATCTAGAGCTAAAATTAAAATAACCATCACACACCTACTTTCACAATAACAGTACTGTAGTGTTTTAAAGCAAATTTTAGGCATTATAACAGGTGTGCTGGGAAGCATATAGGATTTTGAAAAAAGGTCCCCTTAGCAAATAGTTGCTAAGGTATTTGATGTTTCAAAATTTATTTAACTTTTGTAGTCTCAATATATTCATCCATAAAGAAATGAAAGTAGTAATACATATTGCATAAGATTGTAATGAGAATTAATTGAATTTTTGAAAAGTGCTTTATAAATGGTAAAGCCTTACTTCAGGTTTTATAAAGGTTAAATGATCCTTAAAGGCAGCTGGAAGTACAATTGTAGGCAGAGATGAGGGATTTTCTTAGTCTTATTTTATGCCAGGTATTTCACTAATTGCTTTATTGAGAAGATAAAAATATATAATCCTTATAATCTTTAATGTCAAAACAGAAAACCTCTAAGATCCATATTCCTTAATTCAGTCCTATCTAATAAAAATTATGCTTATACCAGAGATCTTAATAAGAGATCTCATTAGCAAATGTTAATGAAAAATTGGTGGAATACTGTGAACTCCGATACATTGCAGGAAGCAAAATTCTGCACTGCTCACTGATAAAGACAAAATTTAGGAATGTTTAGAAGGCATTTGACCTACAGTTATTATGAAAATACACTCTGTTTCTTGTTAGATTAAGATTTGTATCAGATTTATACCTGTTCTGTAGCTCCTCATCTTAAAATGTCTTGGCTGTTTTTGAAGAATTTCCTTGAAGGTATGCAGACTTCAAAAGCTGAAAAATCTCCTCCTATGGAAATTAACTATTCATTATAAGGTTAAACATTGTATTTGTTTTTTCATGGAAAAAGTCTATTATAATTAACAATTGTTTTCTGCCCTCCCTGGGGAAGGATTATAATTTTATAACCTTCTGATGACAGAATAGACCAATGAAATGAGAATTAAAATGACAAATTCCAGTTCAAACAGAAGCTTTTTGAGCAAGTATGTAGTTTCCTTTTGTTATGAATTTGTCAATGTTTTATATATGAATGTTTCACCAGCCTGAGGCCCAGAGAAAAGACAATATAGAGAAGAGCCATAAGCACCCTATGATGTTCCCACAGCATCAGTGAGAAAAATCCCTGCTTTTGTAGACCACTGAGATTTTAGAGTCATTTGTCACTGTGGCCTATCCTGACCTGTCCTTACCCACAATCTATAATTTCATTTGTATATAAAAGGTTTAAAATTCCCTTGTCACTTTGTTAATCAGAAAGTATCATGTTCTGTATCTGGCTTTCTTCCTTTAGGCCACAAAGTGACTAAAACATTACATTGGAAAAATAATATGATGATTTATTTTCTTCAACAGCAGGTCTACCTGGATCCAAATTAAACTGGAAGCTAGAAAAGTAGATTTCTTGTACCCTATATGAAAATGGAGATGAAATATCCCTGGCAGTAGGAAAGTACTAATACTTCCCAGGAAAATCCCAGGCATGCAGTAGTCACTCAATACATATTTGTGAAATAAGTGGATAAAATGTAATACCAATGAATTCAAGTAACAGTGATATGAAAATTGTTTTTCTTCCCTACAATATTAGGCAGCTTTTGTAAAGTTATTGTGTAAGAAACAACTCCCAAAGTTTAATGATTTAAAAAATAATAATGAATTTTCTTATGCATATGTCTGTGGATCAGAGTCTAACAGCGCTCTACTTCAAACTATAGGTCCAGTTTAGGTCTTCTCTGCATACTTCTCTTTCTGAAACAGAGACTATTCAGAGCATTCTCTCCTAATATCAAACAAGGGAAGCATAAGAGGGTAAACCAAATCATACAACTGTAGCTTCTGGCTGCAAACCAGTGCACGTTCCATCACCCAAAGCAAGGCACATCGCCCAGCTCAATATCAATAAGGAGACATATTCTCTGTCTACTCTACTGCAAGGCACATGGCAAAGTGTATGGACCTAAAGTTCTATTATAAGGAAAGTAGAAAGAGTTAGGACAAAAATACTATCTAACATATTTATCCCAAATGACATTTTTTTTTCATGGAAATTTAAAAGCAACAATAAACAGCAGAAATCTCCTCTACAGTATTAGTTACCTCTGTTGAGAATTCTATAATCCATCTAATTGACTGGTATCATGACAAGCTAAGCCAGAAACCTTGAGACTAGTCCACTAAGAGTTGCCTAAATTCAATAGTTGTAATAGGTTGAAATTTTGAAATTGACTAATACTGACACAGGAGTTTCTGTCAGGAATAAATAATCTTCTTAAAATACTTAATTCAAAACTCAAGAAATATTTGGGAACTTTTAAAATATATTTTGAACAAGGCTTTGAAATCATATATATGTATTATAACTATAATTTATACATTAGTGAATATGTATGACTTAATGGTTAATTCTACGTGTCAACTTGGCTAAGCCATAGAACACAGATATCCAATCAAATGCCAGTCTAGATGTTCTTATGGAGGTACTTTTTAGGTAAGATTATCACTTAAGTCAATAGCCTTTCAGTAAAGCAGATTACTTTCCATAATGTAGATGGACCTTATCCAATCTGTTGCAGGCCTCAAGAGAAAAAGACTGAGATCCTCAGAGGAAGAGGGAATTCTGCCTCCAGAGTGTCTTTGAACTCTAGCTGCAACATTATCTCTTTCCTGGGTCTCAGCCTGTGAGCCTGCCCTGCAGATTTTATACTTACCAGGCCCCCACAATCACATGAACCAATTCCTTAAAATGAGGAATTCCTAAAGTAAGCCTTTCTCTTTGTATATTCTCATATCTTATTGGTTCTATTCCTCTGGAGAACCCTTCATAACCCAATGGCCAACATTATTTATGAATGACAGAAAAATTATGAAATGGAAGTTAACTACAAATGTAATAAAGTTATAGAATGGTTAATGCTTATAAAAGATTTTTCATTTTAAATATAAAGAAGTAAATTATCGACTTTTAATTAATTTGACAATCATAAAAATTAGATGAAAAATGCAGATACAGCATAATCATAAATTCTTCATAGAATTATTTGAATTATAGAAAAATATTTTTAAATAGATTAAATACAGAATATCAATGGAATAAAATTATAGGATATCACTAATAGAACAGAAAATCTGAGGACCACCTGAAAAGTGAAATAAAAATATAATAGACTGTGACTAGAAACCAAATAATGTCATAAATATGAGAAAAATTGGAATCTAAGTTCAAACAATTATAAATGATTCTCAAGACTCAGAGACAGGCTGCTCAAAAAGCCAGAGAGGATCCTAGAGAAATCACCTAAAAACAACTATATACTTTTTAAAACTTAACATTTCTTCTTTCTTCCTAGTGTGGGCATGGGGCTCAGAAAGAAAAGCAGAGCAAAGCTTCCGTCAACTTCAGATTGCGACATGAGTTACGGTGAAGGTGGAGGGTGGGCATAGGGTTGGAAAGCAAAGAAAGGTGGCCCTGACAGAAAATAATCTAAAGTGCTTCAGAGCCAAGGCAAGCCTCCTTATTCTGGCAATTGGTGGAAGTGTAGGGTAAGGTTCTCAGTCTTTCCATGACTATTTTCCCCAACACACCTTAAAGTGAAGCTTGCCTGTTGCACTTCCCATGAAAATAGAAATGCTGCAACCAGCCCAAGCAGTTAGAAGAGAGGAATGTTGGTGATAGACAGACTTACATCTCTGGAAATAAAATGCCTTTCATTGCCTTTACTAATCTAGCTAGTCCTTCATTCCTAAATCAGATTGGCAGACAAGTGCCACTAGACTTTTAAAGAAAAGCAATAGGCTGGGTGCAGTGGCTGGCACCTGTAATCCCAGAACTTTGGGAGGCTGAGGCAGGTGGATCACCTGAGGTCAAGAGTTCGAGATCAACCTGGCCAACATGGCAAAACTCCGTCTCTAGTAAAAATACAAAAAGTAGCTGAGCATGGTGGTGCATGCCGGTAGTCCCAACTACTTGGGAGGCTGAGGCAGGAGAATCGCTTGAATCCAGAAGGCGGATGTTGCAGAGAGCCGAGATCACGCCACTGCACTCCAGCCTGGGTGACAGAGTGAGACTCCATCTCAAACAAACAAAAAGAATAAAAAGAAAAGTAATAAACTAAAATGGAATGACCAAGATAAACAAATAGGAAGAGTTGATTTTGGAAAAAAACAAAATTCAAGGAAAAACAGAAATTTTCATAATAATTTAATTAACAGCTTCAGAGGAAAACTAAATATGATCAACAATTTTCATTTGCAATTGCAATGATAAATATGAAGTGTCTGTACTATAGAATAAATTGCTAAAATAAAAATGGCAAGTAAAATTAGAAATAAAAATTAGAAGAAAGATTAAATAGAAAAAGGAAATGGCTAAATAACAAATTAATGATCTGAAAAATAAATCCTATTAAGTCACAATTAATAAAGAGCAACATGACAACAAAATTTAAAGTGTAAGTAAATGAAGCTTCACAGAGAGCAATCCAAGATACCCATTTTCCATCTAAAGGGAGTTCCAAATGAAAGAATTCAGATAATCAAAGAAAGGAAATAATAGAAAACCTTTCCACTGAGCTAAAAACGACATCAAATCTTATCTTTAAATTGTCACTGGGTGCCAAATAACATGAATCTTAAAAAAAAAATAGACATATTCTGATTTACATAAGAACTCAAGGAATAAAGAAAAAAATTCTAAAATCTACCCTTAAAATTATCAAATTACAAAAACATTTAAAGAGATTTGTGTTAGATTTCTCAGGGGTGCCTATATTCTAGAATGGATGGAGTAATATCTTCAATCTTTTGAAAAAAAAATCTAGAAAATACTTTTGAAACAAGCATTCTATACTTAGCCAACATTTTGGTCAAACAGATGAGCAAATTATTACATATTAAGACATAATTGAAGAATTTCTGTGGCAAAGTGAAATATAATCAAGAAAAATAATATGTGAAATTTAAGAGAGGATGCAAAGTGAAAACTCCAATAAAAACAGTGAAGTTTTAATAAATGTTGATGTGCAATATCAATGATAATACATGAATCTAAAGTCCAAGATGATTATTACATAGAAAATTGTGCAGAGGCAGATGGAAGAGAAGTTCCCCATTAAGTAAAACTTTGCAAAGACTCAGATTAGATTTTGATCAGATAGAGAATACAAATATTAATTAACCCTAAACGTTGTTGAAAAAAAGATTAAGCTTCAAAATCAAAAGTAATTATTAGAAACCTAGAAATATAGTGTATAATTTTTAAAAGTTGACTCAACAACATTTCAAAAACCTGAATTAAATAATAACCATAAAAAATATGAAAAGATATCCTAGGATCTGCCTATACAAATATTAGGCTCAGAAATTTTACGAGCAATTTGTAGCAAACTTTTAGGATCAGATAATGTTTGTATTATAATTTTTAAATCCCTGCCCCCAATTTCTTTGTGGTATTTAATTAACAACTTCTATGACAGTAAGAAATGAAACTATAAAGACCTAAGAGTAAATTAATGCAGAATAAAGGGATTTCCAAGAGATTAAATGGTAGAATTCTAGAAATTGAGATCAGTGCAATATGGACATAAGGGAAAGGTAGAAGTCACAAATGATTCCCAGTTCTAATGATAATTGTTGGATGCCATTTACTTAGAAAACACAGGAAAGGAGTGTTTTGGGTAGATAGAGGGGAGATGTTAAATTCTAGTTAAACATGATAAATACTAGAATCAAGGAATATGACACTTGAAGGCTCTGATCATTAACACCAAATCGCATATTACCAAGGCTATTGCTAAGTTACTCCATTTGCAACACACAGCCCTCCTGAGTAAGAAGTCAGTTAATGTGGCAGCAACAACTTTCATATTTATTTTCACTCCTGTGCCTAGCACAGAAGGAGCTATGGTTCAACAGAGACACACTGATGTGTTACTGACTAACCTTAGATTTTACAACTCACTGTCAGAGTCATTTAATACTTGAATATTTTGTATGTACACAGCCTAACTGGTCATGTCTGTTCTTAGAAAAGTATTTATTTTTGCATACATACATTTTTGCAGACAGATATATGCTACAAATATATATATTTGTATTTCAATACTCCACAACTGTTATAATCAAAAGAGAGACAAAATGCCAATATGTCTCAACATCATTAACTTTTCAGAGTATATAAAAGGTTGGAAAGTTTCTCAAGTAATATCACAAAAGAAGCATAAGTATTAACAACAAAAATGGACAAGAAATAATGTATTCTGATCAAGAAGGGCTTCTTTCCAAGGAATACAAAGAGAGTTCTAAATTAAGAAAATTATATGTGTATATATATATATATATATATACACATATAATATATATGCAATAATATATATATATAACTGCATTCATGAATTAAAAAAACTAACAGATGAAAAAAATTTGATGGAATATTTGTTTAAAAAATATATTAGCAAATAGCAAAAGAAGAAAACTTTTTTTTATTTGATATAATATCTGTATATCAGAATCTCCCAGCAAAACTTAAGGGTAAATAGTTTTTAAAATTACAATGAACTCAGGAACAAATTATAGATGTTAACTGTCTTAGTTCAGGCTATTATAACAAAAATACAAGAGATTGGGTGGTTTAAACAAGAAATATTTCTTTTCTCACAAGTCTGGAGGCTTGGATATGCAAGATCAGAGTGCTAGCATGATCAGATTTTTGTGAGGGCCCACTTCCTGGTTTCCCCAAATGGTGGAGAAAAAGAGAAAAAACAAGCTCTCCTGTGTCTCTTCTTATAAGGACACTAATCTCATTCATGAGAGCTTCAATCTCATGACCTAATAACTCCCTAAAGGCCCCACTTTCAAATATCATTTCATGAGGAATCAGGCTTCAACTTATGAATTTTTGGGGGAACACAAACATTTAGTTTTCTAGCACCAATTGTCACTGTCATTTATCATTATCTTTCTGGATATCCCAGACAATGAAGTAAATGAGAAAAAATAAATAAAAAGCACATATATTTGAGAAGGCTAAATAAACTTTAAGGATTTACAAATGATATGTGTCTCTAAAAAAAAAAATCTGGGAGAATTGACTTGAAAATTTCTCAAAATTAATAACTGGTTTTATTATCATTGCTGGATATAAAAGATCCATACAAAAAATCAATACAACAGATTAATACAAGAAACCCCACTACTTTATACAACAGAAATAAACAATAAGAAAAAGTAAAGGGAAAATATCACTTGAATTAGCAACAAAAATATAAAACGTCTAGTAATGTACCTAGCATATTTAGTACACCAAAGGACATAAAAGAAGACTAAAGTAAATAGACATACAAAATTCATGAATGGAAAAAGTAAATATTATGCCACCTCTATAAATGTTCCTATGTTAAAAAACAAATTCACTGTTGTCCCAAACATGATGCTAACCAAATTCTTAGTCAACTATGACAAGCTAATTCTACAATTTATTAAAAAAGAAAGAAAGGAAAAGGAAAAAGAAAGAAAGAAAAGAAACATAAATAGAGATAGTAAATAAATTTTTTGGAAAAGAGAAAAAATGAAACTTTGTTTTTGTTTTTGTTTTTTGAGACGGGGTCTTGCTCTGTTGCCCAGGCTGGAGTGCAGTGGCCCGATCTCGGCTCACTGCAAGCTCCGCCTCCCAGGTTCCCACCATTCTCCTGCCTCAGCCTCCCGAGTCGCTGGGACTACAGGTGCCCACCAATGCCTGGCTAAGTTTTTATATTTTTAGTAGAGACGGGGTTTCACCTGTGTTAGCCAGGATGGTCTCGATCTCCTGACCTCATGATCCACCCACCTTGGCCTCCCAAAGTGCTGGGATTACAGGCGTGAGACACCTCACCCGGCCAAAAATGAAACTTTTTAAAATCTGTACTTAACCTTTCATGTAACAAGGAGATCCATATTTATGTGTACCTGGAGTTATCTAAGCTATAATATTTGAGAGCACAGTTCCCACACAAAACCATCCTCACTTGTGACATCAATTAGAAGTTTACAAATGTTTCCACAACCACCCTTAAGTTTGATAATTAGCTTAAAGGACTCAGAATTTATTGAAAGTAATTATACACACAATACAATTTATTACAGAAAAAGGATACAGATTACAGTCAGCTAAGGGGAAGAGACACATAGGCTAGAATCCAAGAAGGATCCAAAAAGGGAGTTTTCAATTGTCTTCTTTCTGTGGTGTCATGGATGGCACTGCCTCCTCCTGGTCACCTTATATAACAATATGCACAGGGTATCGTCAACCAAGGAACCTCACCCAAGTCTCGGTGTCAAGAGTTTTTATTGGAGCTCAGTCACATACTACCTGCATGCCTCACCTTAAATCTCAAGCCATTCCTGGAAATTTGGCTAATACCTTTGGTCATCAGTTCCTCTGGAGTTTGGAATTTATATATCACAGCCCAAAGTCCCCATCATAAATCACATTGTTAGACTGTCCAGTGGCCAAAGCCCCCAAAGGCAAATAAAGACACTCCTATTAGGCATGACGTTCTAGGGCCTAGAGATCTCTTACCAAAAGTCAAGGGTGAAGTTCAGACTTCTCCTTGGTAAGGATAATTTTTCACTACACAATATAAAAATGTAGTGTGTAACAGTTTATCCAAATAAAGAATGATGTACTAACGTTCATAAAAAAGCATAGACAAAATTTCTCAGAAAACATATACCAAACAGTAAACTGTAATATGATCAAAGCTATGAAGATGCAGAGGAATATCAGGGGCAAGGAATGCAAGGAGACAGTCATTTTCTGCTCTTTGTACTTTTAAAGTGTTTGGATATTTTTTTAACAGTAAGAATCAGGGAAAATGGCAGAATGGGAAGCACCAGGGTTCTCTCTCCCCACCTAGACAACAATTGCACTGGTAAAATCTTTCAGCTGTAACAATTTGGGAACTCTGGAGAGCACTGTAGGCTTGCAACTTCCAGGAGAAGGACTGGATAGTAAATTGGGGTTAATTGTGATCATGGTCATTTTTAGCTGTTAACATAGTAGTAGCTATACATCCCCCTCTTGAATATATTAAGAGACTAATATGTTTTAAATATGGCAATTATTAGTATAAAAGCTAGTATTATTGTAACAACAGTTTGCAAATGCATATTTTGCTTTCTACATAATTTAAAAGACTAATACATTTTGAAAAATTATGAGTTTATGTTTTTGAACACACAATGTATAAAGATGTAATTTTGTGACATCAAAAACTGAAAGGAGTGGGGAGAAAGATGTAAAGGAGCAATTTTTATATGGTATTGTAGTTAAGCTGGTATAAATCCAAATTAGAATGTTATAACTTTAGGATGTTAAATGTAATCCCCATGGTAACCACAAAGAAAATAGCTGTAGAATATACACAAAAGGAAATGAGAAAGGAGTTTAAATATTTCACTACAAAAAATCAACTAAGCACAAAAGAAGACACTAATACAAGAAATAAAGGGCAAAACAGCCATAAGGCATATAGAAAACAAATAGCAAAATGACAGAAGTAAATTCCTCCTTATCAGTCAGCCTTAAAAAGGAAGGAACTTCTGACATATGCTACATGGATGAACCCTGAGGTGATTATGCTGAGTAAAATAAGCCAGTCAAAAAAAGGGTTAAATGCTATATGATTTCACTTATATGAGGTCCTTAGAGTAGTCAAAATCATAGAGACAGAAAGTATAATGCTGGTTACCAGCGCCTGGGGGAGGGAAGAATTGGGAGTTAGTCTTTAACAGGTGTAGAGTTTCATTATTGCAAGATCTGGAAATGGAAGATTGTGATAGTTGCACAATATGACATACTTAATGCCACTGAAATGCAAACTTAAAGCTGCTTAAAATGGTAAGTTCTATTTTATGTCTATTTTATTGCAATAAAAAATTGGAAAAAATATTAGTTAGTATTTATCTTATGCGATTTGTCTTAGTCCATTTGGGCTGCTGTAACAAGATACCTTAGACTGGGTAGTATATAAACAACAGAAATTCACTGTTGACAGTTCTAGAGGCTGGGAAGTTCAAGGTCAAGTTCCAGCAGATTTGGTGTCTGGTGAAGGCTTGCTCTCTGCATCACAGATGCTTTCTTGCTGTGTCCTCATATGACAGAAAGGCACCAGGGAGCTCTGTTGAGCCTTTTTTAAAGGGCACTAATCGCTTTCCTGAGGGCTCCACTGTCATTACTTAGTCATTTTCCAAAAACCCCATCTCTTATTACCATGATTTGAGGGGTTAGATTTCAACATATAAATTTTAGGGAGGCATATATGTTCAGACTATAGCATGATTTAAATAACAGTTTAATGAAACCAGTTTCTCCCCACTTCCACTAAATAATGTGAACAATTATCTAAACAATATTAGGTTTAAAGGGAGACAAATTATTAGGTTGCTGGAAGTACTCTTGGACCTCAGAAACCAGTACCTAAAAATATGATATTTTGACATACTGGACTAAAGAAGGCTCGAAGTCCCTCTGACACTCCCCTCTGCCTCTCCAACACACATATCTCTCCCAAAGCATAGGATAAAAAGGATAAAACAGTATAAAAAGGAGAAAGAAAGGACAAAGTTGTTTTCTGAATTTTCTCTATGACCAATGGGAACAACTGTTTTCCTCCCCTCCCTGTTGTCTAATTATCTATCGCAGAAAAGAAGACCAAGAATGTAACCACATCTGAGCACATGAGATCATGGCTGTCTCTCAGACTCATGCAAATTCCAAAGAGATCTACTTACCCATTAATCTCTGTTCCCTGTCCATTCATTCTCCCTAGCAATCTTTACTGTCTCTCAACAGAATCCCTCTTCTCCCACCTCCCAGAACCTGTTTTGTCAAGATGGGAAATAAGCTTCTGAATCTCAGTGGGTGATTGGGTCTTCGTTCTGAAGCTTCCCTCATAAACACATAAATTTATATGCCTTTTTTTTCTATTAATTTGCCTCATGTCAGTAATTTTTGAACTTCCAGGGGGTCAAGGGCCTTGGCTCTGCATAGTACTATGCATTAATTTGGCCATGATGGGCTCTCCTATTTACTTTTGAGGAAGTGGAAGTTAAAATGAGCTGAGTGCAACTCTCGTGACTCTAAGGACATTTTTAGTGTATGCGAGACATATTCCCCCATTTCTTTCTCTTAATCATGATCCACAGTCAAATGTCACAGGCTTAAGAAGGGCAGAGATAGGCAGAGATTGCACACTAGCCCACCCTGAAGGTCTTTTTTATGAACTACTCTTCCTAAATACATTCTTTTAAGTCAATGTTTCTCAAACTTTCACCCTTGCTCTGCTTCTCTTATCAGGCTGCAAAGCCACAGAGGGTGAGCTCATCTACCTTGAGATCATCTTTTGTAATTCGTGGTGACTCAAATTATATTCTTTGGCACCAGCTCCCCAATTTCAACTTCTGTATTCTATCTTTTTAATCTCTGTCTAATCTCTTTGCTCTGCATTATTTCTACAGTCGTTCTTGGTTTAGGTTATTTTATTCCTTAATGTCTTAACCATTAATTGAAGGACTAGGATAGTAACATAAATAAGCAAAACAGACAGCTGTAAGAAAATCAGGAGTAGTGAGGACTACAAAAAACAATAATTCTTGACCCTTTTAAAAGCATTCACAAGCAAAGTTTTGTTTGTTATTATATGTCTTTTGTTTTGCATCGTGGTGGATAAATACTTCTGTAGCTGTATTAGTCAAAATTCTCCAGAAAAACAGAACCAATAGAATATATATATATATATATGTATGATTTATAATTAGGTATTGGATCACATAATTATGGAGGCTGAGAAGCCCCACAATCTGCCATCTGCAAGCTGGAGGCCCAGGAAACTGGCAGTGTAGATCCCAGTCTAAGTCTGAATGTCCAAGAACAAGGAGAACTGAGGGCAAGTGAAGGTCAAAGTCTTAGTTTAAGCAGCCAGTCAAAAAGCAAATTCAGCCTTCCTTCATCTTCTTGTTCTATTCAGGCTCTTAATGGATTGGATAGTACCCACCCACATTTGACTCATCTACTTTACTTAGTCTACTAGTTCAAATGCTAATCTCTTCTAGAAACATCCTCATAGACACACCCAGAAATAATGTTTAGCCAGATATCTCATCATTCTGTGGGCCTGTTGCAGGGGAGCCCCAGATCACCTCTGTATTAGTCTGTTTTTACACTGCCGATAAAGACATACCTAAGACTGGGAAGAAAAAGAGGTTTAATTGGACTTACAGTTCCACATGGCTGGGTGGAGGCCTCAGAATCATGGCAGGAGGTGAAAGACACTTCTTATGTGGTGGGGTGGTAAGAAAAAATGAGAGAGATGCAAGGGCAGAAAGCCCTGATAAAACCATCAGATCTCATGAGACTTATTCACTACCATGAGAACCGTGAGAATCTTGGGGGAAACCACCCCCATGATTCAAATTATCTCCCACTGGGTCCCTTCCGCAACACATGGGAATTATGGGAGTACAATTCAAGATGAGATTTAGGTGGGGACACAGAGCCAAACCATATCATTCTGCCCCTGCCCACTCCAAATCTCATGTCCTTACATTTCAAAACCAATCTTGCCTTCCCAACAGTCCCCCAAAGCCTTAACTCATTTCATCATTAACTCAAAAGTTCACAGTCCAAAGTCTCGTCTGAGATGAGGCAAGTACCTTCTGCCTATGAGCCTGTAAAATCAAAAGTAAGTTAGTTAATTTCTAGATACAACGGGGGTACAGGCATTAGGTAAATACAGCCATTCCAAAGGGGAGAAATGGGCCAAAACAAAGGTGCTACAGGCCCCCATGCAAGTCCAAAATCCAGGGGGACAGTCAAATCTTAAGCTCCAAAATGATCTCCTCTGACTCCATGTCTCACATCCAGGTCACGCTAATGCAAGAAGTGGGTTCTCACCACCTTGGGAAGCTCTGCCTCTGTGGCTTTGCAGGATACAGCCCTTTTTCTGGCTGCTTTCATGGGCTGGCATTGAGTGTCTGCACCTTTTCCAGGCACATGGGGCAAGCTCTCAGTGGATCCACTATTCTGGGGTCTGGAAGATGGTGGTTCTCTTCTCACAGCTCCAGTAGGCAGTGCCCCAGTAGGGATTCTGTGTGGAAGCTCCGACCCCAGATTTTCCTTCCATGCTGCCCTAGCAGAGTCTCTCCATGAGACCCTAACCCCTGTAGCAAACTTCTTCCTGGACATCCAGGCAATTCTATACATCATTTGAAATCTAGGGGGAGGTTCTCAAACTTCAATTCTTGACTTCTGTGCACTCGCAGTCTCAACACCACATGAAAGCTGCCAAGGCTTGGGGTTTGCATCCTGTGAAGCCATGGCCCGAGCTCTACCTTGGTCCCAGTCATGGTTGGAGTGGCTGGAATGCAGGGCACCAAGTCCCTAGGCTGCACACAGCACAGGGACCCTCGGCTCAGCCCATGAAACCACTTTTTCCTCCTGGGCCTCCAGGCCTGTGATGGAGGGGCGGCCATGAAGACCTCTGACATGCCCTGGAGACATTTTCCCCAGTGTCTTGGGGATTAACATTTGGCTCCTCGTTACTTATGCAAGTTTCTCCAGATTGCTTGAATTTCTCCTCAGAAAATGGGATTTTCTTTTCTATTGCATTGTCAGGCTACACATTTTCCAATGATCTGTTTTCCTTTTAAAATTGAATGCCTTTAACAGCACCCAAGTCACCTCCTGAATGCTTTGCTGCTTAAAAATTTCTTCCACCAGATACCCTAAATCATCTCTCTCAAGTTCAAAGTTCCACAGATTTCTAAGGCAAGGGCAACATGCCACTAGTCTGTTTGCTAAAACATAACAAGAGTCACCTTTGCTCCAGTTCCCAACAAGTTCCTCATCTCCATCTGAGACCACTTCAGCCTGGATTTCATTGCCTATATCATTATCAGCATTTTGGTCAAAGCCATTCAACAAGTATCTAGGAGGTTCCAAACTTTCACACGTTTTGCTGTCTTCTGAGTCCTCCAAACTGTTCCAACCACTGCCTGTTACCCAGTTTCAAAGTCGCTTCCACATTTTCAGGTATCAGCAATGCCCCACTCTATTGGTACCAACTTACTGTATTAGTTTGTTTTCACATTGCTGATGAAGTCATACCCAAAACTGGGAAGAAAGAGAGGTTTAATTGGATTTAAAGTTGTATATGGCTGCAGAAGCCTCAGAATCATGGTGGGAGGCAAAAGGCACTTCATACATGGCAGTGGCAAGAGAAAAGATTTAAAAGCAGAAACCCCTGATAAAACCATCAGCTCTCATGAGACTTATTTACTACCATGAGAACAGTAGAGGGGAAACTGCCCCCATGATTCAAATTATCTCTCACTGTGTCCGTTCCACAACACATGGGAATTGTGGGAGTACAATTAAAGATGAGATTTGGGTGGGGACACAGAGCCAAACCATATCAACCTTCAACTCCTCTTTGGCTTTGAGTGGGCTCTTCAGCTGCATCTAGAAATCAAACGGACACCAGGCAGATTAACAGGAGAAAAAAAATACAAATTTTATTAGTTTTACATGTACATGAGGACCTTCACAAGACAGTGAAGTCTAAAAAAGTAGCCAAAGCAAAATGCTTCTATATTTTTTAGACAAAAAATAATAAATTTAGAAGTGACAGGACAAAAAAAATCTGGCTAAGGGCAGTAAATTTTTAGGGAAGTCACGAGAAGATATAGGAGGTGGGGTGTAAAACTAATGGAAGATAAGGGTTACTTCGGTAAGCATATTTATTCAGGTCTATTGCAGCCCCCAATTCCCAGTCTCTGGTGATAGGGCTATTTTTTCACCCTGATACAGGGAGGCTACCCCTTTCAGATAAATTTTTATGGTTTGCTGCATGCAGGAAGAGACAGATGAGCTAGCCCTCTGTGAAACTACCATTTCTCCAATGTTTTCCAAATAATCAGAATACCAATCTGGTATATTTGGGAATGTCACATCTTTCCCTCCACAGTAAGTTGACACATAAAATTATTCATAACAAATATATCCCTTGGTCTCCGCTGCTGGTAGACAGGGCACTCAGCAGCAGCCATAGCCAGGCTTACCTCGGTAAGTAGAAGACCATGTTGCTGAGCCCATATATAACCTCTATTCTTGCCACCATGGCCACTTTGTCCATAAGCCTATTAGGAAATGGCAGGAGTGAGTGGAGAAAGAAGTGGACTTGTATCTACTGAATGTGCCTTCCTAACAACTTCATTTTTAAAATCGTCCTCTTCTTAGGTCACACTGTGGTAAGCATTCATTTGACACACAAATGTCTTCATGGTTTTTTTGCCTATTTAGAGAGCTCTATCTACATACCTTTTCCCAAAATTTCCTTGTCACCAATTTGCCAATCATCTTCCAAGTCCCTGACCATCCGGCCACTGACCTCATTATGTACTGAGTGTATGACTCAGTATATAATCACACATCTGGCCATCTCTCCTTCTAAGTAAAGTGAAATCTGATGCACTACTTGGAGTTTTTCCTACTGAAAAGATTAAAATTTACCAACACAGTGTCCAAATTCCCTACTGGTTTACGAATTCTGTGTACATGGTCTCTGTGACTTAATTCTTGTTCTTTCTGAGTCTTCTATTTGGCTACTGAAATTACCTGTCTTAAGATGTAAATCTAATGACATAATTCCTCTACTCAAAAATTTTCCAAAGATTTAACTCTAGGTTGAAATCAAAACACTTTACCATGACATCCAATACTTTAATTATCTGATGTCAGAATTTTTTAAGCTGTATCATTTACCATTCTTATATTACACTGTGACCCAGTTATTCTGAATTTTTTTCATCATTTAATGTCCTGTCCTTTATGTTGCATCTATGACTTTCATGTTTAAAAGTTGTCCTTGACTTCTCCACTTTGCGTTAAGCCTCTTTATTATTTCCTCAATGTCACTGGCCTGCTCCCCTTAAAGAAATTCTCACAGAATGCATTGCAATAGTATATGTTTGCTTTTCTCTCTCACTGAAGTGTGTGCTCTTCATGGGTGGGCTTGATGTGTTTATGTCTGTAGAAATGGTATTTGGAACTTTAGAGAGAGAGATTGATGTATTTTTTTCTGAAAAATATTTTCTTCTAACTACCAAGTGAGCTACTAGTTTCAATATCCCCTATCAATTGATAACACAGAGTTTGGCAACAGACCATATTCAATTCCTTCCTCTGCCATATATTATCTGTATGACATTAGACAGTTTACATAACCTCAGTAAGCCTCAGTTTTCCCACAGTGTCTACCTAACCTAGTAACTATAATAATTTTTTTTTTTTTTTTTTTTGAGACAGAGTTTCACTCTTGTTGCCCAGGCTGGAGTACAATGGCAGGATCTCGGCTCACCGCAACCTCCGCCTCCCAGGTTCAAGCGATTCTCCTGCCTCAGCCTTCCCAAGTAGCTGGGATTACAGGCATGCGCCACCATGCGCGGCTAATTTTGTATTTTTTTAGTAGAGACGGGGTTTCTCCATGTTGGTCAGGCTGGTCTCGAACTCCCGACCTCAGGTGATCCACCCGCCTCGGCCTTCCAAAGTGCTGGGATTACAGGCATGAGCCACCACGCCCGGCCAATAACTATAATAATTTAAACAATATAATTCATTTGTACCAAGCCTAATACTTTGAGGTTGTTTAATAAATGCTGGGTGATGGTCATGGTAATAGTAGTAGTAGAAATGCAAGTAATGCTAGTAAAACTTGAGAAGAAAAAAAGCTAAACTGTAATTCAGGTGAAATATAAAGCATATTATCTTTTACTCTAGTAGCTCTCAGTAAACACACACAAATCTTTTCTTGCCTCAAACTGAACTCATTGCATCATTGTTCCCTGATTCTCCCTAACCCCATTTTGAATTTTCTATCTACTGAAAAGCACCACCACCCATACTCGCAGCAAATCTAGTAGCTTTGGAGGCCTTCTTTATTCCTTCCCACTCTCAGTTCCTTCAGCCAATTAATCATCAAACTCTGTTGCTTCTATAATGCAACAACTATCATACTAGTCTCACTGCATTGTGTCTCGCCAACTCTAATTGATTTTCTAAACAGCTGCCAGAATAAGCTGAATGTTTCTATCCCCTTCAGTGCTTCCTATTGAGCAAACTCCTTCCCATTGCCCAGATGAGACTCAAAAGATTCACAAAACTCTATTCTGGCCTAATACTCCACCATCATCCCTCACCACTTCTACCCTTATACCCTGTACTCTGTCTGGTAATAATCTGTTCCATTATTTCAATTTATCTTGCTCTTTCTCGGAATTAGGTCTTCACCCAAGCCATTTCCTTGTCTAAAACAGGCTCCCCAAGTCTTCTTAACCTGGTCATCTATCATCATTCAGTTTTCACCATATGTGTGATTGACTTCCTCCAAAAAGTCTTACCTGACATACATTATCCCCATACACACACTCCAACTAACCATGGGAGTATCTCCTATGGCTGGTTCAACACAGCACTTAACCTATTTCATTGTATTACAAATACCTGTTTTCTTGTCCTTCTTTCCCACTGCATTATGCTATAAGCTTTGTGAGAGCAGAAAACAGGTGTGTCTTACTTATCTCAATCCCTGCTGCACATAGTAGGAATTGCAGTATTTATACATGATAAAATAAATGAGTGAATGAGGAAAATTTTAAGCCTATTTTGAAGCCATCTGAGTGAAACTGGTGGGTCTAAAATTCTTTCTTCTGTAGCCCAGCTTCTGAGGTGACCCTAAAAAAATGGCTGCATTCCTGAGTTTTCATAGCTGTCTGCAGCCACTGTTTGAAGTTTAGCAGTTCTGTTAAGTTCTGTGGTGTGATATATAGCAACTCTCTTCTGCTCAGCAGTAAGAAACTTTTTCACTTTATTTATGAGACTGGACACACTCATTCTTTCATTGAAAATTTCTTCTTCAACTGATTGATTTTATTTTTCATAAACATTACTTTTAAAAACTCCGTTTATTTGATTCTTCCTTTCTGCTGTCTGTGTATAGAATGCCACTGGGTTTTATTACCATTACAACTGGTAAAACCAGCCAGCTATGCTGACTGGGTCAAGATCTTATTTTGCTTATTCAAACTTTTCAACTTAATAAACAAATAAAAACTACATTTCTAGACATCAGTGATTTGTTGTATTTGAAATGATACTGTCTATTATATACAACCTTCACTCTTTGAAGAAAACTCTGGACAATCCTTGCCTCTATTATTATTTCTAATGAGAGGAATGGTTAGGTTTCAGTGGTGCAAATCAAATCCTTCCCAGAAAGTTTTGGCATCATCTACTTGTGAAGATAAATAAAAGAGCAATTTGGCATAATGGATAAAACATGGGCTTTGGGAATCTGATGGCAGTGAATGAAGTTGGAGTCATGGCTTCATTAATTCCTAGCTGTGCAAACTTTGGCATTTTAATAAACCCTCTCAGACTCACTTTTCTCATTTGTTTTTTTAAAGGTTTACAATAATAGTTACAACAAGGTTGAGTGTTAATTGAGTAGTGGACATTAAGTGCTATATTCATTACACATTATTATCATAGTTTATATATGTGCGTTACTGTTTACAATGAAGAAACATTTGCAGCAGAGTATATAAAACATGATACTATTATATAATCCCAACCTGAATGATGCATGTTGATCCTGGCAATCTTGATAAATAGTCCTTTGAGGAGAGCTAACCTGGGAGCTACCTTTCCAGTTAGGGATTCAGCATGATCTGATGTTTTTCCCATTTTCATGTAGGGTGGTTCGATTGTTAGTATGGAAGTTAGAACATTCGAAGGCCCTTGTTATTATACATACACATCACAACTCTTGACCTACAACTTTCAAGATGATATGATGTCAGGTGATATGGATTATTGCAACTTTTTCTGAACTTTATTCTTGAGCTTTAAAATGGAATATTCACCCAATGTGACCCTATCTCTAAAAGAATGTGCTTGAATGTTGAATACAAAAGCAAACTATGGATAGAATACTACTCAGTTTGAGCTCAATGTTTGAAATAGGCTAAAGATTTTCTAGAATTGGTACTTCTCACCTACTGACTCAAATGGGAAGCAGTCTCTACTTAAGTACTATGTCCAAGATTAATATTGAAAAGATGCTTCTTTAATTTTGTAAATGTTAATGAAGTGGCTTCTCTGAATAGATTTCTTATTTGAATGACTAAAGATTACAGATTTTACTCAGCTAAAGACTTGCTGAGTGAAGAAAGATGTTTTCTGATTATCTATAGGTGCTTGAGAAACCATCTAAAACTTAGGTGGCTGTGGGAGACTCACTCTAAGGTGACCACCCACGAGTCATGCTCTTGCATAAGTGGAATCTGTGCAAATAAGTTCAAGTAGAATCTATGGCTTGCTTCTAACCATTAGAAAATGACAAAGGTGATGAGATGTCTCTTGAGTGATTAGATTATGTTGTGTGGTGAAGGTGATGGGATGTCATCTTTGATTATGCTGTATTACACAAGACCCTGTCTCAGCTGATTGGAGCAAGGAGCAAACACCACATTGTGAATGGCATCTGGAGAAGGCCATGAGGCAGGGTCTGCTAATGGTCTCCAGGACCTCAGAGAGGCCTTCTGCTGACAGCCAGAAAGAAGACAGGCCATGAAGTATACAGCTGCAAGGAAATGGATTCTGCCAAGAACCTGAATGAGCCTGGAAGTGGATTCTTCTCTAGACAACACTTAGATGAGATGGTAGTTTTGTGTAACATCTTAATTACAATCTTGTGAGATCCTGAACAGAAGACCCAGTTAGGTTAAGACCTGACTTTTGACCCAGAGAAACTCTAAGATAATAAATGTGTGTTATTTTATGCTAGTAAATTTGTGGTAATTTCCTGTATATCAACAGAAAAGTAATACAGTGGCTGAAGCAAAAATGATTTATTATTTCTGATTCTTCTTTGGGTTGACTTGGTCTCATGTGGGGTCAGCTGGAATAATCACATGGTTACCTTCAGCTGAGAGCTCAGATGTAATGTCTAAGATAGTCTCACATTCCGCCCACGCCACCCACCACAACAGGAAAACTGAACTTCTTACATGGTGGCTCAGAACTCCAAGAGAGAAAAAGTGGAAGTTGTCAATTCTCCTAAGGCTTAGACTCAGCACTCTCAGACCTTCCTTCTCCCTTATCTAATTAGTCTAAGCAGAGCACATGGCATCTCAGGTTCAAGAGTAGAGGAAATAGACTCCAACTCTTAGTGCTGGAGCATCATGGGCATATTTGAATGGAATTAACTGTTGATGGCAATGTTTTCAGGTAATTTACCACAATACACTGTCTGGCTTTAACAATTCACATCTATCCCACATACAAAAGGCACTCACTCCCACTCAAGACACAAAAGTCTTATCTAATTATGGAATCGAGTTTGAAGCCCAGTATCACGTGATCTACGTTCATATCAGATAAATCTCTTACCATGTGGATCTTGTCAGTTGGAGATTTGCAATCCAAAGAAGACAAAAATATGTATACAATGGCAGGGCATATGTTCCCATAGCTTGCTACTCTGGGAAGAAAATATTCTGATTCTAGTCTGTTTCCTGGAAACGATTCTCCATGACTCTAAGCTCCATCCTTGACCTTTGGCTCTGTCCTCGGAATGATCCTTCCTTTTGATAAGAAATGTCCTATAGTTATAGCTGAGTAACATTCTCAGCCTTCATCCTGCCCATAGAAGGCTGGGAATTTAAATACCTCTTTTCATTTTAAACTTTCTTTGTTCCTTTTCTTTGTTCCAATATAATTCAACTACCTTAAAAAACACTGAGTTTTCAAGATATCAAATTGTAATCCACTACATTAGAAAAATGCCACAATCACAAATCTCTTTAAGGCAGGCCTCTTTCCACTTTAAGTTGAGATTCAGGATGCCCCAAGATAATATCTTTAAAATCCCTAGAAGGCTTTTGTCTGGTTGCATTTTTCTACCAAGCACTGTCCTTCAATCTTTCAGTTTTTAACATTCTATACCATTACTTTGTTCTTAATGCTGAGGCCACACATTATTGTCAGAGCCTCAGTTTCACCTTTTCTCTGAAGCTACTTCTTACTTTGGAAGCCTTTTGTTGATTTGAAAAATTAAGAATGATAAATAGTGTCCTTTTCCATCCCAGCAATACCTGGGTTAAAAACATTTCTTCTCAATTCTGCTTGAAAATTGAAAATTTTCTTCTTTAGTTCATCTGTCTTTTGCATTACTTTCTCATAGGCAGCTTAAAAAGCCATTTTCAAAAATTTGCCTAGAAACTTACCCAGCCAGATCCAGAGTTCTTTAGATACTTTTATCTGTCTTCCCAGTAACTTTAGGCAACAGTCTCACAAATTTTTCTGCCAATACATGACATGATCTACCCTTTCTCCACTTTTCCATAGCAATTTCCCCAGTGTCCGTTTTCCTCCATTAGCAATCACCTCACTTACCATTCAGGTCTCTGCCCGCTACCCAGTCACATGCCAAGCAAGGCCTTATATTTTATGTTGCAAACTCTACCCAAGTTTATCCTTTAGACCCTGAGTATCTTTATCCATATCTGGGCTTGATTGAAGTGACAGAATCCTGGACTTGGAGCTGGTTCCATAATGGGACGTCACCTTTGAAGGAGATATGAATGTATTTTCAGGTGAAGGGAGATGTGAATTGTTGTGGCAGAGTACAGAGATAGATGGTCTCTAAATATGGCTGTCAACACTTCTTTCCATCCTTGTCCATGTCTGTCACTCTCTCCATCAAGAAATGGAGTCTATTTCCTCTCTGCTTGAGATTGGCCTAGTCTTCTGACTTCCTTTAAATGCAGCTAGACTGGCATTCTGGATCTAAGTGTTAGGAAGACTGCATGTTCTGCTTTCTACCTTTTGGAACCAAGTCACAAGACTAATGTATGTCAACAAGCTATTTGTACAGGCACCCTAGAGGATAAGATGACATTTTGGTCATTTCAGCCCCAGCTGACTTTCCAGTCAAATGTGTTCTCACAGCCACCTGGAAAAACTACCCAAATTAGCCCAGTCAATGCATAGAACTATGAGAAACAATAAATAATGTTTTGTATCACTAAGTTTTATAGTATTTTTTAAGGCAGCAGCAGAAACCTGAAATAGAAATCTTGATTATAAAATCACATGCAACACAATTATGTTACATCTCAGTTAAAACTGTGGTTCCCTCATAAACAACTCCCACTTATTTGACACTAATCTGACACAAAGACAGTTGCTTGTATACACCAAAATGTATCTGAATAATATGACATTGAGTCTAGTTCTCTAATTATTTAGTGATTTCTTCAAATATACTTGATTACGATGAGTCAGAAATACAAAAGGCTTAAGAAATAAGTTTGTCCTTCACAAATACATAGGAATTGATTATTTGATATTATGTTTGTTATAAGGTAGTTCTGGGTTTCTCACAAATGCATACCAAAGGGCATGGTAACTAATATGGAATACTAATAATGTGCCTACTAGTTACCCTTTTATTCATATAATTTACTCACATATGGAGGCTGGATTAATTTGCTTAGGAGAAATTTAAATTAAATTGCCTTTCTCGATATTTAGTTTTCTTTTTCACACTAGGATTCTAGTCTCATTAGCTGAAAATACAGTGTCTGGTATTTAGTAATAACATAGCAAAGGTTATGTTTTAGACCTAAAAATCATAGAACGAATCAAGCTCTACATACTTTAGCTTAGGAAAATAAAAACCCAAAGCCAAAGTAAACATAAACATACTCAGATAATCATTGCTTTTACTAGGAGGAAACTGAGTTTCAGGGAGATCAAGTATCTTGCCCAGGATTGCATAGCTTTCAGAGATGGAATTTTGAGCCCAAGTCTGTCTGTGCTAAAAGTTCATGCTTGTCTCTTTTTCTTTTCCTCTTTGTCACAGTGCCTTCTAGAAACTGAGGTACCCTGTAAAGTGTGAAACCTGGGAATAGAACATTGAACAAACCTTTGGAAGGAATGTGTCCTGTGTTTTTTTAGTGGCCATGGTAGACTACAACTCTAGAAGGTACTAGTCTCCTGCCGAATAGAACAGTGTTGCTTATCAATCACTGACTATGGCTGCCTTCATTTTATGTACTATGAAGTTCCATTATACTTTTTAAATTCTTAATTATTCTGTGTCAATGTATTCAACTCTCAAAAAAATCTTACAAAGGAGAATGAAAAAAGCATCTAATACAATTGCTATCTTTTATTGAGTGCATACTATGTGCCACCAATAATTATATACCTAGAAATTTCTATTTAATAATTTCTATATCTATGGTATCACTTATTTTTGTTACTCAGGGTCTCATGAGAAGATAAATTTTCCCTAAAAATCAGGAAAGTAACTAAGGTTGTATGATTGCAAAAGGCTAATATAATAAATTCATTGTACCTGGGTAGTTAATATATCTGAATATACCACCAGTAAACAAAGCATGGAAAGAGCCATGGACCAGTATTTACCAAATTTAGCCTAAGGATCTGTCAACAAAAAATCTTTCTAGTTTAAAACTTCAGAGATTCTGATTAATTAGTTGTATCAGGCATGATTTCAGCATGAGGCAAAAGAAGTAATTGAAAAAGATTATGAAGAGAGTATTTTTAAAACCAAATTAATGCAAAAAAATTATGATCAACAAAATATCACAATTTTAAATAAAGTGTCAGGCACAGCCATATTGGAACCTGAAGGAAAATAAAAAATCACTAATAATGATATCATTTTTGTTCAAAATTTTTATATTGTATTCAGCATAGATTTTTTTCATTAGTTTTAAATTTAATAAATTAGTGCATTAGAATATTACCAATCTTGATTACTGAGATGTATGGCAAATTTTGTTCCCTTAAATTTTGTGCTTGAGGCAAGAGCCTGAGGTTCTTCATTCCACCCTGTCCCATAGAGCATGTGACATCAAACATGAGCCACTTAACTAACTGCTTGGCTCCAGAATTTATGCCACAGCTTTACTGCTTATCAACCTCATGGCCTTGAATTATTTTGTTTATTTATTTAATAACTTATTGTATAAATCTATTGTGAGAATTAAATGAAATAAACCTTATGAAACAGTACAATGTTCGGTACCAAGTAAGCTCTTAACAAGTATAAGTTAGTATTTATGTCTAGAGTTTTAATTGTATTTGATTAATTGAGAAAGTAAAATTCTTCATTTTATAATATTATATATTAATAAAGTGTTTGTTTAGAATTGTAAATAGTAACAGTGGCATTGGGAAAAATATCTGCTTGAAAATCTCTGTTTGAAAACCTCTGCCTTCTAAGAGGTCTAATTCCAAAGTAGTTCTATCCAACAGTAACAGAAATAAAATGATAGGAATATTCTAAAATATATACTGGCTGATATGGTAATCACTAGCCATGTGGTTTAACATGTAGCTAGCATAACTAAGGAACCAACAATTTTAATACAATTTAATTTTAATTCATTTAAATTTAAATAGCCACATGTGGATGATAGCTACTTTATTGGATACCACAGATACAGGTCCCAGAGAATATGAATTTACTATTTTTCTTCCACGCAGAAAAGGAGAATCAATGTGAAAGTACTTACTAAAAGACTTGTCACAAAACGGGTGTCCAATCAAGGCTGTTTCCCCTCACTCAAACTTAAAGAACTCACCTTTACTCATCACTCCAGTTTTTGATAATTTTTCCACATACATTACATTCAAAGGTTGCAGTTTTTACAGTGGTCTACAAAGTGGGAGGTGCATAACCAGGAATGGGCAAGATGATCCACTGAGGGCAGGAGGAAAATAAAGTTATAGCACCTGATATTTATTTTTAATATAAATATGAGGAGGAAATTAAGGTTTATAACATTCAATAAATGGGCTAACCATGACATCCTTACTCTTTCTTTATATCAGAAAATCTTCCCCGCAAAGCAGAAGAACTCCACAAGTTGGAGATGTTGATAGTTGTGGTCTCACTGGATGGCTTCAATATTGTAGCATATCATAGTTTGAATTTATGAGATGTTATCATATTGTTAATTACATTAAAAATAAAGAATTTAAAAACATCTCTTTCATGTAAAAGTGATGTTTCAAGAATAAATTAGAGACGTTTTTCAAGATGGCTGACTAGACAATTGCATGCTGAATACAGTATCCAAAAGGAAATATGGGAGCTCAACAGACAAGTGATGGGAAACAGCAAAACCTAGGAAGGAGAAGAAAGGCAGCTGTTTTACCAGGATAGACCAGGAACTGTGAGTGACTTCCCAGAACGAGAGAGCATGAGTAACAGTATTTCGGACCTCCACTTTCCCCCTGGGGAATTTTACAATTCAGGTCTTGGGAGAGCACCTTGACCTCCAAAGCTCTAAATATAACTCAGGTTGTGGCTGAGAGACTCAGAAGAAACTGCTTCAGGAAGGGGACACATCCTGGGTCCCACACACTTTCTGAAACCTAAGCAGCTACAGCAAGATGTCATTCTTGATCCTAGTTTTGAGTAGACTATGCACAGACCTGGGAACCAGTGACAGCAGTCCTAGGAGTTAGGGAAACTTGGGCTGCTGCTTGCTGAAGCAGGGCAAAAGTAAGGGGTGGGGTCATGCAACCAAGACTGAGAAGCAACCATGGTGTGGGATTTAGCTACTGTCACTGGAAGTTGGAACCACCCCCAAAATTGAGCAGGACAAGATACTGCGGAGGCTTAGCCTTGGGTTGGGGGAGGGATCCTATGGCAATCCTATGAGTTGTGGGCTAGGAGTGAATTGCTGGGTCTGAAGGAACAGCTAGGTCAGCTGTGACAGTCAGGACTGGGAAGCAAGCCCTGCTGGGACTGAGGCATGAGAAGGATGTAAGTCCCCTACCTGCCAGTAAAGGCTGTGGCTTCTGGGCCTGACCTCACCTACTATGGGAGAATGTAAATGCAGTGGCATCTGCCTCTCACCCAAGCATTCTATCAGAAGCCTTAGACCACCATACCCCTACCTGTCATGGATGGTGCATGCACTTGCCACTGGGGGCCTGAGTGCAAGCTTGCTCAGTCAGATTCTACCCAGCTTCACCCCCATATGGAACAGAAAACAGAGTGTGAGATCCAGAGTCCTGGAGGATGCACAACCGAATTCACCACATGAAACACCTGAACACTCCTTCCAGGGTACTAGCGTTGAGCATAAACATCCTACCACTATGACCTCTGCTGCCTCCTACCTGCAAGCACTACCTGCTGGTCTGGAGGCCAGCCTGCAAAACCCATTGCAACCACTGCCAGGCACATAGCATTGGAAACCAAGGAAAGCCTCTCAACACCACTACCATTATTGCCATATTATGCCAGCCACCCAGGGGCTTGAGATCCTGCTCATCCACCTGGTACGCTGCTACTACAACTCACATTTGAGAAAGCCACCCAGAGGCACAAGAATTAGCCTTTCTGGCATACCAATCCCCAGCACAACTTCACTACAGCCTCCACAAATAACTGCACTCTAACACACTGAAGAAAATACAGATACCAGTAATGCTGTTTATAGTCAAAGAAATCATATAGAAACTTCACTACTACATGCACACAGAATAGAAGCCTACCTAACCAACATTATAGTAGCCTACCTAACAACATTATAGTAGCATCTGCAGGAAAAAGCTTTCACTACAGTGAAAGGATATTTTAAAAGAAGCAGCAGCAATATTTACACCAGATGTGCAGAAATCTAGTTAAAGACATGGGAAACATAAAAAAGTGAGGTAACATAGCACCCTCAGAGAACCACAATAATTCTCAAGCAATAAATATTAACCCAAAAGAAATTATCTAAATCCTAAAGTATTTAAAAATTGATTTTGAAAGAAGCTAAATGAGATGCAAGATAAATCTGAAAACCAATATAAAAAGCTCAGAAAAATAATTCAGAATATGAATGAGAAATTCATGAAGGATATAGATATCTTAAAAAATAAAATAAAAATAAAACAAGACAAAAAAAGTCGGAAATCCTATAACTAAAGATTTTATTGAAGGAAATACAAAACATATTCAAAAGCTTCAACAATAGGCTAGAGCAAACAAACAGAAGGAAGAATTTCAGAACTTGAATACAGGTCTTTTGAAATAATTCAATTAGATAAAAACAAAGAAGAAAGAATTAAAATAATAAATAAAGCATTTGAGATGTTTGGGACAATATAGAGTGACCAAATGTATGGATTATTTGTATCTCTGAGATTGAAAAGACATTGAAAGGTTTAAACTTATTTAATGACACAACAGATGAAAACTTCCCAAATCTAGCAAGAGATCTAGGCATCTAAATACAGAAGGCTCAACAATCTCCAGGAAAATAAAATGCATAAAGGATTTTGCCACGTCACATTATAATCAGACTGTCTAAAGGCAAAATGTAAGAGAAAATTCTGAAAACATCACAGGAAAACCATCTAGTTACAAGTACAGGAAATCTCATCAGACTAACAGTAGATTTTTCAGAAGAAGCCTTACAGGCCAGGAGAAAATGGGATACCATATTCGAAGTGCTGAAAGAAAAAAACTGGCAGGCAAGAATTCAATATCCAGCAAAATTAACCTACGTAAATGAAGGAGAAATAAAGCCTTTTCCAGACAAGCAAATGCTAAGGAAATTTGTCACCAGTAAACCAGTCCTACAAAAATAGTTTAAGGGATTCCTAAACGTAGAAACAAAAGCACAATTTTTACCATCACGAAAACACACAAAAGTACCAAACTCACTGGTGAATCAATTAAACAATAGAGAAAAAGAAAGGAATCAAATGGCATCACCACAGAATCCTACCAACCACAATGAAAAAAAATATGACACAACTAGAAAACAATTAACAATATGACAGAAACAAAACCTTACATATATACATTTACCTTGAACACAAATGGATTAGATGTTCCAGTTAAAAAGACAGACTGACTGAATGGATTAAAAAACCACCGAACTATATTTTCCTTACAAGAAACTCACCTTACCTGTAAAGACACGTATCAACTGAAAGTAAGGGAATGACAAAGGATACTCCATGCAAACTGAAACCAAAAGCAAGCAGGAGCTATACTTTTACCAGAAAAAAACAGACTTAAAAACAGTAAAAGAGAAAAAGAAGGAAATTATATAATGATAAAGGAATAAGTTTGGCAAAAGGAAATCACAATTCTAAATATATATGTACCCAATTGTGGAGCACCCAGATTCATAAAACAAATATTACTAGACCTAAAAAGAGAGATAGAAATACAGTAATAATGGGAGCCTTCAACACCCCACTCACAGCATTAGACATATCATCTAGACAAAAAAAAAAAATCAACCAAAAATACTGAATTTAAGTTGGACTTTAGACAAGATGGACATTATAGACATTTACAGAATATTCTACCCAATAACTGCAGAATATACATTCTTTTCAACAGCACATGGAACATTCTCCAAAATAGACTATAGTTTAGGCCACAAAACAGGTCTCAGCACATTTTCTAAAAATCAAAATTATATCAAGTGTCTTCTCAGGCCATAGTGGAACAAAACTAGAAATCGATACCAAGAAAAACTTTGGAACCTATAAAAGTATGTGAATTAAGCAACATTATCTTGAATGATCACTGGGTCAGTGAAGAAATTAAGACAGGAATCAAACATTTTTTTGAAAGAAGTGAAAATAAAATGAAATTTGTAGGACACAGCAAAAACAGTGTTAAGAAGGAAGTTTATATCATTAAATGCCTACCTCAAAAAAATAAAGAGACTACAAATTAATCTAATGATGCATCTCAAGAAATTAGAAAAGCAAGAACAAATAAAATCCCAATTTATCAGAACAAGAGAAACAAAGCTCATAGCAGAACTAAATGAAATACAGACTAAGAAAATAATACAAAGAATAGAGGAAACAAAAAGTTGGTCCTATGAAAGAAAAACAAAATTGATAAACTGCTAGCTAAACTAACAAAGATAAGAAGAGAGAACATCCAAACAAGTTCAGAATGAAAAAGGAGACATTACAACTGATAACATAGAAATATAAAAGATTATCATAAATTATTATATTTGCATGCTTACAAACTAGAAAACCTAGAGAAAACGATAAATTCATGAGCACAAAATCTACTAAGATTGAGCCACGAAGAGATAAAAAACTTGAACAGCCCAATAATGAGGAGTAGCAAGACTGAACCTGTAATAATAATTTTAAAAAACTCCCAAGGAAAAAAATCCCAGGAGCAATAAAGTCACAGATGAGTACTACCAAATATACAAAGAAGAACTAATTTCAATTCTCCAGAAACTGCTCCAAAAAATGAAGAAGGAAATTTTTCTTAACTCTTTCTACAAGGCCAATATTATCCTGACACCAAAACCAGACAAAGACACAACAAAAATCAAAACTACAGACCAATATGCCTGATGAACATTGATGCAAAACTTCATAACAAAATACCAGCAAACTGAATCCAACAGCACATCAAAAAGATAATACACCATGATCAAATGGTATTTATCTCAGGGATGTAGGAATGGTTTGCATATGCAAATCAATAAATGTGCTACATCACATAAACAGAATCAAAGGCAAAATACCATGTGATCATCTTAACAGACACACAAAAAGCATTTGATAAAATTCATCATTCCTTCATGATAAAAACCCTCAACATAGCAGGCAGAGAAGGAACATATCTCAAAATAACAAAGGCTATATAAGCCGAGGAAGAGTTGAAAGCATTTCTCCTAAGAACTGGAACAAGACAAGGATGCCCACTTTCACCATGACTATTCAACATATTACTAGAAGTCCTAACCACAGCAATCAGGCAAGAAAAAGAAATAAAAGACATACAAATTGGAAAAGAAGATGACAAACTGTTCTTCTTTGCTGATGATATTTTCATATATCTATAAAAACTTAGTCTCCTCCAAAAACCTCTTAGATGTGACAAATTAATTCAGTAAAGTTGCCGGATACAAAGGTAAAGCACAAAAATCAGTAGCATTTCTATACACCAATAATGATGTAACTGAGCAAGAAATAAAGAAAGAAATTCTACTTACAAAGCAACAACAACAAAAATAACTGGAATAAATTTAACCAAGGAGGTGAAAGATCTCTACAATAAAAACTACAACACTGATGAAAGAAATTGTAGATGACACAAACAAATGGAAAAAGGTTTCATACTCATGAAACACAAAAATAAACATTGTTAAAAGGACCATACTTCCCAATCTACAGATTCAATGCAATCCTTATCAAAATACCAATGTCATTTTTCACATGTAGATCAATGGAACATAATAGAGAGCTTAGAAACAAAGCTAAATATTTAAAGCCAACTGGTCCTTGACAAAATCAACAAGAAAAGACATTGGGGAAAAGATACTGTTTTCAACAAATGGTGCTGGGAAAACTGAATTGTCATACGCAGAATAATAAAACTGTAGCCCATCTTACCACATACAAAATTCAAATCAAGATGGATTAAAAACTTGAATGTAAGTCTCAAAATTATAGAAATACTAGAAGAAAACCTAGGGAAAACTCTTCTGGACATTGGTTCAGACAAAGAATTTATGACTAAGACCTCAAAAGCATAGGCATGAAAAACAAAAATAGACAAATGAGACTTAATTAAACTACAAAACTTCTTCACAGCAAAAAAAACAATCCACAGAGTAAAGAGACAACCAGAAGAATAGGAGAAAATATTTGCAAACTATGTATCTGACAGTGGACTAATATCCAGAATATATAAGGAACTCAAACAATTCCACATTAAGAAAACAAATGATTTCATTAAAAATTGGGCAAAGGATATGAACAGACATTTCTCAAAAGAAGACATACAAATGGCCAACAGGTATGTAAAAATATGCCCAACATCACTAATCACTAGGGAAATGCAAATCAATACCACAGTGAGACATTATCTTACCTGAGTCAGAATGGCTATTATAAAAAGGACAAAAAATAACAGATGTCATTGAGGAGGTGGAGAAAAGGAAACTCTTACACATTGTTGGAATGTAAATTGGTACAGTGTCATGGAAAACAGTATGGATATTTCCCAAAAAAATAAAACTAGAACTACCATTTATTTATTCCAGCAATCCCACTACTAGATAATTATCCAAAAGAAAAGAAATCAATATATCAAAAAGATATCTTCATTCATATGTTTATCACAGCACTATTCATAATAGCAAAGATATAAAATTATCCTAAGTATCCATCACTGGATGAATGGGTAAATAAAATGTAGACTACATACACAACAGAACACTATTCAGCCATAAAAAAGGATGAAATTATGTCCTTTGCAGCAATATAAGTGGAACTGAAAGTTATTGTCTTAAGTGAGACAGACCAGTCACAGAAAGTCAAACATCACATCTTCTCACTTATCATTGGGTGGTAAAAAATGTATACTCATGAACGTAGAGAATGGAAGCACAGAAAATGTAGACTCAGAAGGCAGACCACATGGGAAGGGGGTAGATGATGAAAAATTAGTTAATGTGTACAATGAGTACCCATTATTATTATCATTTGGGTAATGTATATCCTAAAAGCCCTGACTTGACAAGTACACAGTCTATGCATGTAACAAAATTGCACATGTACCTATAAATTTGTACAAATTTTAAAACAAGTTAGAAAATAATCGCATTTTGAAAGAAACTCTCACTGTGGAGAGATAAAAATTAGATGCTTAGAATTGTTTCCATTCCTAGGGGTATTACTGCCAAAAATGCTGTATATCATCCCTAAAAACATTGATATCTGGAGTCTGTATCATCTCAGAAACATACATTTTTTATCTTCCTAAAATCTTTGAAGTGGTTTGAATCCTATTTTAAAAATATAAAAATGGAATATTTTGCAGTTAGGTTGATAAACAATCAATTGAATCACAAAAGAATAAATTTTATGAGATGAAATTTAACATAAACTTTGCATAATTGGTAAATAAACTTAAATTTTTGTGTAATTTTTTGAGTACAGTCACCTTTTTACAATTTGGATTACTTTTTTTTTTCAGTTATGACAGTCAAAAATCAGGAATTTAAAAAAGAAGCCAAAATTAGACCTTTTTATTGCTATGTCACAAAATGCTAAAGCAAGATTAAAAATAAAGGAGCATATTTAATCACATTGCTTTTCCAAAAGAATAATGTACGTATATATTGTTAATACTGTTTTAGCAAGAGGAAAAAAGAGTTTATGTTTTTTTGTTTGTTTGTTCGTTTTGAGAGGGAGTCTCGCTCTGTAACCCAGGCTGGAGTGCAGTGGCGCAATCTCGGCTCACTTCAACCTACGCCTCCCGGATTCAAACAATTCGCCTGCCTCCGCCTTCTGAGTAGCTGGGATTACAGGCATGTGCCATCACGCCTGGCTAATTTTTGTATTTTTAGTAGAGAGGGATTTCACCATGTTGGCCAGGCTGGTGTTGAACTCCTGACCTCATGATCCGTCCGCCTCAGCCTCCCAAAGCGCTGGGATCACAGGCATGAGCCACCACACCTGGTCAGATTTTACATTTTTAATAATGTGTTATATCATTCTTTTAGTCTGTTTGTATATATAATACATTAGTACAATAACACATGGTAGTTTGTTTTAGATATAAATAAATATTCATATATTGGCAAAGTCCAATTGATTTACTGTGAGCTATCAAAAATTTTAAATGTTTGGATGATTCACTTCCTAGTGTACTCTGTATGTCTTTACTTCCTAATTACATTTAGAAAGAGATTTGGAACATATATTTTTTAACTTCCCAATATTTGCCTTTAAAATATTAACATCGAAAAAATTAGGTGATAATAAAAATTACTATTGCCTATTGAATGCTATGCCAGAAATTATATGGGTGCTTTGCAGTATAGTTTAAAATTCTCAGGAAGGCTTTGTTTAAACCTCACAGCATATCTATAAGGCAGACAATATTATCCTTTTATGACATAGAAATAAATTGAGTCAAAGGAGCTAAACAAGTTTTTCAAGTTTACAAAGCTAGTATGAGACAAAATTGTGATCTAAATACATTTCTTTCTGGATCTGAGTAATAATATTTCAGATAAATAATTACAGTAATAATAATGTCTATGATTGATTGAGTTTTTATTATATGCCAGTATTCTAAGTGCTTTATCTTATATCATAATCCTTATAAGTCTGGGCATGGTGGCTCATGCCTGTAATCCTAGTACTTCAGGATGACCGAGGTAGGTGGATTGCTTGAGCCCAGGAGTTCAAGAATAGCCTGGGCAACATGGCGAAACCCTGTCTCTACAATAAATATTTAAAAATTAGCCAGGCACAGTGGTGAGTGCCTATAGTCCTAGCTACTCAGGACGCTAAGGTGGGAGGATCGCTTGAGCCCTGGAGGTTGAGGCTGCAGTGAGCCAAGATCGTGCCACTGCACTCAAGCCTGGGTGACAGGGTGAAACCCTGCCTCAAAAAAAAAAAAAAAAAAAAAAATCCTCATATGAATTCTATGAAGTAGATGCTATTACAATTTTCCTGTAGAGTGTAATAAGTACAGTTTAAAATACAGTTGATGTTACAAGTGAAAGCTAGTAATTAGTGAAGCCAGTATTTAAATCCTCGTGTCCATGCTCTTCAGTACCCCATGCTGCCTCTTCAGAATACAACATCCTTCTAACATTCACCACAATAATAGTATCATTGCTGACTTCATCATTTTAAGACCATTTCTAGGTTTTTATACTTATACATTATGTTTCCAAATAGTTAAGATTAATAAATATCATAATGTTAGAGGCAAAAGCCAAACAAGATAAATTTGAAAGTTGAAAAATTTATATACATAAGTTCTGGACTCCTTTAGATATTTTAGGCCTAAGTATTTTGTTTACTTATGTAACTTAGCTTTAGAATTGTCTGACTTCTCCACTTCTCTGAGAATATCTGCTGGGTAGGAATGATGTGAAGGAGAATTTGTCTCATAATTAGATGATAGTGCTTAAGATATTCACTGTAAATTCTGTGACAAATTGATGAGCCCTTGTTGAAAGCAAAATTATTAAAATGTCACTTGTGAATTTTATGCTCCAGGCTTTCTACCTTGTGGCAACCTGGAATTCAAGCCACTATCAGAATATTTTGATTTGAACACTGTAGTTTATCTATTCCTAAGTGCCCTAAAAATCTATCCTATGTAGCTATTGTTAGCTATTGATGGGAATGTCTTCATAGTAAATGGGATTTAAGATTCAGTACCAGGCAAATATATATTCGGCTTGCCATGATGAAAATCCTTTTGTTAGGTCCTGAGGAATCTTAAGTTTAAACTGGCTTGTGCTTTTCCCCATAGTATGTGGAAGACTCACCAGGACTGTATAGTTTCATTTCTATTGAAAGAAAATTTAGTCTCAATTCACTGATTATGATGCTATGTTGTATTAAGTCTCCTATTATGCTAAACCAGCTGGACACACTTGACTAACTCTGGAAGACAGTGGATGAATACGTTAGCTGTCTGGCCCAAATTCTAACTTTCCATCTGTGAGTTGGCTCCATTTGCTGATGCTCTACACAGGAGATTAATTTTTTAAAAGTTAGAAGAGTATTTATAAGGACAGTGGAAAGGGGAGCACAGAAAATAAAGATAGAGAAAGCATTTTGAAATGAAATTGTTATTATTCACTGGGATTTTCAAACTTAGACCTTTTTTTCTTTCCCTGAGAAATAACTCAGGAGCTCTAGATAAAAGAGTTACAGGAAACAGATTTTTAATGCACTTCAATTCAATTCAACAAATATTGATTCATCACTCTCCACTAGGAGTAAATCAAAATGGAATCTTTTTCTTGAGTAATAGGGTATTTTTTAACAAAGTTACAGATTTAGTAACCTTGGCTATGACCTTTCAAACAAATCTCTGAAGAGAACCAAACATTAGGCACGTCCAGCACTTCCCCCATAGGTTCTCTCTCCATCCATTTAGCTACCAATCTATAATCTTATTTATAAAGGGCAATGAAACATAGATCATGAAGATAAATATTCAAGTAGTTTGATGTTTTCTTCAAAGACAAAAATGTTTCTTGAGGAGAATTATATCATTGAACAACGGTAAAAATTATAACTTTAATCATATACTGAAATACTTCATGTACTTTACAAACAATATTATTTTTAATTAATATTCTGACATAGTGACAATACTCTGTCATATATTAGATAATGGAAATACTGTAAATAAATTAAACTTACTGCGGAGACCATTATGTGAACTTCTGATACAGGCAAAAGAGAATACAGATGTTATTATTTCCAGAAATTTTCAATGTGAGCAAAGGTTTCATCACCCTTCCTTAAGATAACATTTCATAAAAATTTTAATAAACATCTATTAAGGACTACCTATACATCAACTGCAGCTTTTAACATTTAGCAAGAGGAAAAAATGCAAAAGCATATGATTACAATATTATGTGGTGAGTGTGATAATAAAGGTAAGACCAGAAAAGGTGTTACCATGGCTGCCTACAGATAGTGTGTAAGGATAGCTAAGAAACAAGTCTTCAAAGAAGAGTGGACTTAATGTACTTTTTAAAGAACATACTTAGTTAATTTTTAAATTCAGATAAGAAAGAATACATCTTAGCATAAGTATGTGTCTAACGTTGCATGGGATATACTTACGTTAAAAATATTTGTGGCATATCTGAATCTTAAATTTAACCAGGCACTCTTTTTTATTTGCTACTGACCACCCTACTGTTAAGTCAGGCTTAGAACTGGAATATCACTGCTTCTACGCAAATTTCATTGGCCAAAAAAAGCTACATGGAAGAGCCCAAAGTGTCAGGTACATTCAAGTCAAGAAAAGGAGGGAATAAGTATTTTGAGTAACAATCTAATCTACCACGACTTGTCAAGCCTGGAAAAAGGATCAATATAACATAAGTTAGATGTTTTAAATGCTTTTTTTCTGAAAAAAATGGTTGCTTTATTTTACTCAATTTTGAAAAATCTGCTTTTGTGAGCAATATAAAATGATATTATAATAAGGTTCATAGGCCATAATGCAAAGTTAGTCTCAGTGGCTTTGTTCATACCTTTTACAGAAAAAGTAACATACAAATATTTCCAAATAGTATGTCAGTTAAATTTAAATACCCATTTCCTAAAGTCATAGCACTTTTTAATTTCTCCATGCATAATTTTGTGCCAATTTGCATTAAAACAATTGTATGTTATCTGAATATTTCTTTTTATTATTCCTAGCTACAGTGTTTCATCTCTGAGTTAGAAGATTCACTATAAGTACAGCTTCAAACATCTTTACACGTTGGAAGTTTCTAAATGGCATATTTATTCTATGGACTATTTTATAAAATCAGATTGCACTCAACCATTTCTGGTAATTCTAATCCGGTAACAGTGTTGTTGCATTCTGGATAAACAGATTATTTTCTCTTGCCCTAGTTTGGATATGATTTGTGCTTACTCAGTTCCAGCTATATCCTCTGGCACTGCATGCTTTTAAAATACAAGGTGAAGCATTATTGATATTATCTCACAGCAAAAATCATTCAGAAGCAAGCAAGCAGATAAGCAGGAACACTGATAATGTAGGAGTATATCTTGACTATTTCAGTGAGGAACTCATATTGTGAGAGGTCTGCAACCTTTGGAGGCACTGTATACATTGTTTACTCATTTATTCATTATTCATTCTACAGGTATTTCTTAAGTGTCTATAACATAGTAGACAGTATACAAAATGCTGAGATGCAGGGTGAAAAGAAGAGCAATCATCTAAAATAATATAATAAATACTTTTTAACCATAAGACAACATACACACACTTTGCATACACTGCTTCATGTAATCTTCATTGCAAGCCGGATAAATTGAAAGTTTATTAGTCATTATACTGGTTAAGAAACTGAGGCTCATGATGTCAGACTTGTCAATGATCATAAAATTAACGATTCATGGAACCAGATTTTAAACTCCAATCTCTTTTTTCCTTTATAAACCATGCTTTATATACTAATTTTACTATATGGAAATAAAAACTTCTAGGAATCTAGAAGACAGCATTATGTAGGGTTTGAGAACACGTACTTTGGAGTCAAATAAATGCAGGTTCAATTTTTTAACTAACACAGGTGAAATCCTGGGCAAGTGACTTAAAGTTCTAATGTTAAATTTATTTACAAAGGGATAAAAGGACAAAATAGCACTGATATCACAGGTTTCTTTACTAGCATTATGCTTGGAACACAACGCACAAGACTCTAAGTACTAAGTAAATCCTTGTGGAATAAATGTAGTAAAACATATTAAGCATTTTGCATACTCCTCCTAGCACACCATCAGTACTTAACAAATGTTAAATTCCGGAAACTCCCCTGACTACTGGAGCTCTGATTTCTAGGTAAGTTCCTAATTCTTTTTCAAATGTAGTTTTTTTCTTATGTTACCTATCCCTCTGTTCTCTAATAAAGGCAATTTTCCACCCAGTAGTGGTTAGTACTATGAATTAACTTATCTAAATCAATGAAAATAATAGTGAACCTCTGCTTTATTGTGTTATATGGGAAACATTGTTATCACTGATTTCATTATATCTCATTTAATCCACCCAGCAATTCCAAGAGGACACTAGGTTTCATAGAGTTTAATGAGAGACAAGAAATAAGAGCTCGGTTTTATACTCTCACTCCTTATCATAATAATCAAACTCAGTGATATTTCACAGACCTATGAGTTTTATAAAATACCTGAATCTGGTTGTGTATATACAAGATACATAAAGATAATGAAAAGTAGTTGATTGGTCTGGGTCAATTTTTTTGTATCTGTATAATTATTCTGAATTGCCATAGTTGTATTGTGGGCATCTGTACTAATTGTTAAGTATGCTCTGGCCCGAGAGAGTGATCAGTTTTAGAACAATTTTGTCCAGTATTCTGCTGCACGAAACCACTGCTTTATTCCCCAAAAAATCAGGATACATTCTGCTTAAGGAAAATCTCCAGATACAGCTTTTGCAAACAGGTTGGTATGGTTTACCACTATTGGCTTGGAGGAAAGCAGAGAATAAACCTGACATTTTTGTTTGACCAAAAGGATGCTGTGCTATCTATCAATATAAAGAGCACAGGATGGTTAAGTTATTTTTATTTTTAAAGGTATGATTTTAAACTACACAAATTTGTCTGGGAGCTCAACTTTAAGTCAAATTAATTCCAAAATGTAATATAAGGTACAAGACAGTATAAAATGGCCTAGGTCTCAGAGTAATTTGATTTGAATTCTACATCCTCCTTCTACCAGCTGTGTGAAATTGGGAATTTACTTGTAATCTCTTTTTTTCTCATGTGTAAATAAGGATGATAGTATCTCCTTTAAAAGGCTGTAATAAGGTTGACACAATGCATGGAAAGTGCTCAGCACAGAGCATAGCATAGTACAGGATACCCAGCTAAGGAGGTCTAGTATGCAATTTAATACATGGCTCTAGAGCTCAGGGCAAGGTTGGAGCTAGAGAAAGAGGTTTGAGAGAGTCCCCACTACACAGATAATAGCATATAAAAATGACGTCATATTTGAGAAAGGGGTAGTTTGAAGATCACAGAATTCAGTTGATCTTAAGAAGCCATTCAAATGAAAGCCTTGTTGCTAGTTATAACCTTAATGTTGAATGTAGTTAATCATGTTTTGAGTGCAGGTCCTATAACCAGAAAGAAAATGAGAGCTCTGGAGACCCAGAATGACAAGCCAGTGATTGTGACTGTTCAATGGTGTGTCCATGCTGATTTAAAACTAAATAATCATCACTCCATTGGTGAGTCCGATGATGCTTTTATCACAGCAGGATAAATTCCTCTTGTCAAAATTGGCACCCATTATGCAAATGAAATTTGAAGGGTTCATTAGCTAAATGGTAATTGGAATAACTTGCATTAAAGAAATGAGATACAAAATTTCTAGCAAGCAAAATTACTTTGTTTCTACAATAACCTTTAAAATGTTTATCAGTGAATAATACATCAAAATTCTAAAATTATAGATATTTAATGGCTTCATAGCTGACATTCTGTTCATGATGCATTTTTAAATTTGTTTTTTTCCTGGCTATTTCTTTGGTTACTGCCTCCGGTACTAACAGGAAAGATATTGTCCATTATTTCAAGGCACAGCATTGTATTGACAGCTTACAGACATGTACAATCAACAAGGTTTGAAAGAACATTCAAAGCTTTCCTAATCATCTCAGGTAGATCTATAAATACCTCATATGTGCTGCAATAATAACATCTATCACTGGCCTTGTTCATGCAATAAGTTTTAAAGTAATTCTTCTTCAATTTTTCTGGAAAAACATTTGTATTGAATCAGCATTATTTTCCTAAAATGTTTGCTAGAATTTAACAGTGCAACCATCTGAGCTTTATCTGTGGAACATTTTAATTTGAAGTGAGGCAGCATATGGTTAAGTCTGGCTTTTCAAACCAAATATAACAATCTCTATCTTTAAATTGATGCACTTAGATCATTTACATTGATTTTAACTATTGACATAGTTAAGTTTAAAGCTATTGTCTTGCTATTTATTTTCTATTTATTTTCTCTTTTCTTGTTTCCTTTTTTGTCTTCCATTGAGTTCATTGAATATTTTTATGATTCTATTTTATTTCTGTTATTGTCTTATTAGCTATAAATCATTTTAGTCGTTGCATTAGAATGTATAGCATTCATCTTTAACTCATTTAGTAAACCTCTAAGTGATATTATTTTACTTCATGTATAGTATGAGTCTTAGAATAGTATACTTTTAAAAATAGACTTTATTTTTTAGCGAAGTTTTATGTTCATAGCATAATTGAGCAGAAGTTACAAAGGTTCCCCATATACCTCCTGTCCCCATGCATGCATAGCCTTCCCCATTATCAACATCCCCCACCAGAGTGGTTCATTTGTGAGAATTAATGAACTTATATTGACACCTCACTATCACCCAAATCCCATAGTTTACATTAGGTTTTACTCTTGGTGTTGTAAATTCTGTGGGTCTGGACAAATGTATAATGACATGTATCCACTTTTATAGTATCATACAGAATAGCTTTCCTACACTAAAAGTTCTTGGCTGGGGATGGTGGCTCATGCCTGTAATCCCAGCACTTTAGGAAGCTGAGGTAGGTGGAGCACCTGAGGTCAGGAGTTTGAGACCAGCCTGGTCAACATGACAGAACCTCGTCTCTACTAAGAATACAAAAATTAGCAGGGCGTGGTGGTACACGCCTGTAGTCCCAGCTGCTTGGGAGGCTGAGGCAGGAGAATCATCTGAACCCAGGAGGCAGAGGTTGCAGTGAGCCAAGATCATGCTACTGCACTCTAGCCTGGGCAACAGAGTGAGACCCTGTCTCAAAAAAATAAAAATAAATAAATTCTCTGTACTTCACTTGTTCATCCTTGTTTTCCTCAACCTCTAGACAACCATGAATTGTTTTAATGTCTCCATCATTTCCCTCTCCTCAAATGTCATATACTTAGACTCATAGAGTATGTTGCCTTTTCAAATTGTCTTCTTTCTCTTAATAATATGCATATAGGTTTTCTCTCTTTTTTCATGGCTTGATAGCCATTTCTTATGAGTGATGAATAATGTTTTATTGTATGTACCACAATTTATTTCTCTATTCACTTATTGAAGGATATCTTTGTTGCTTCCAAGTTTGGGCAATTATGAATAAAGTTGCTGTAAACAATTATATGTAATTTTTTGAGTGGATATAAGTTTTCAGCTTCTTTGGGTAAATACCAAGGAGGATGATTGGTGGATCATATAGTAGGAGTATGTTTAGTTTTGTTAAAAACTGCCAGCCAAACTGTCTTTCATAGTGGCTATATCATTTTCCATTCCTACCAGCAATGAATGAGAGTTCCTGTTGCTCCACGTCCTTATCAGCATTTGGTATACTTTTGTTTTTCCCCGCTTGGCCTTAATGCCATACATTTTACCATTATATCTGTAATAAAATCTATAAGGTACTGTTATTTGTTTTGATTTTTATAGCTAATATCTTTTTATTATTATACTTTAAGTTTTGGGATGCATGTGCAGAATGTGCAGGTTCATTACATAGGTATATACATGCCATGGTGGTTTGCTGCATCCATCAACCCATCATCTACATTAAGTATTTCTCCTAATGCTATCCCTCCCCTAGCCCCCACCCTGGACAGGCCCTGGTGTGTGATGTTCCCCTCCCTGTGTCCATGTGTTCTCATTGTTCAACTCCCACTATGAGTGAGAACATGTGGTTTTTGGTTTTCTGTTCCTGTGTTAGTTTGCTGAGAATGATGGTTTCCAGCTTCATCTATGTCCCTGCAAAAGACATGATATCATTCTTATTTATGGCTGCATAGTATTCCATGGTGTATATGTGCCATATTTTCTTTATCCAGTCTATCACTGATGGGCATTTGGGTTGGTTCCAAGTCTTTGCTGTTGTGAACAGTGCCACAATAAACATACGTGTGCATGTGTCTTTATAGTAGAATGACTTACAATCCTTTGGGTATATACCCAGTAATGGGATTGCTGGGTAGAATGATATTTCTGGTTCCAGATCTTTGGGGAATCACCACAGTGTCTTCCACAGTGGTTGAACTAATTTACACTCCCACCAACAGTGTAAAAGCATTTCTATTTCTCCACATCCTCTCCAGCATCTGTTGTTTCCTGACTTTTTAATGATCACCATTCTAACTGGCGTGAGATGGTATTTCATTGTGGTTTTGATTTGCATTTCTCTAATGACCAGTGATGATGAGCTTTTCTCATATGTTTGTTGGCTGCATAAATGTCTTCTTTTGAGAAGTGTCTGTTCATATCCTTCTCCCAATTTTTGATTCGGTTGTTTTTTTTCCTTGTAAATTTGTTTAAGTTCTTTGTAGATTCTGGATATCAGCCTTTTGTCAGATGTATAGATTGCAAAAATTTTCTCCCATTCTGTAGGTTGCCTGTTCACTCTGATGATAGTTTCTTTTGCTGTGCAAAAGAAGCTCTTAATATCTTTTAAAGAGAACTAATAATAAATAATATTATATTTACCCACATGGTTATCATTTCTAGTGCTCTTATGAGTGAGAACATGTGGTGTTTGGTTTTCTGTTCCTGTGTTAGTTTGCTGAGAATGATGGTTTCCAACCTTATCCATGTCTCTGCAAATGACATGAACATTCATTTGTGTGGAGCCATATTTCCATCTCCATTTTATTTTGTTCTGCCTGGAGGACTTTTTAATATTTTTTGTAGTGTGAATTAACTGGTAATAAATTATTTCAGCTTTTGTATGTATGTCTGACAGTGAGTTTATGTTATATAGCCTTCACTTTTGAAATATATTTGTGCTGGGTATAGAATTCTAGGTTGACAGTTTTTTTCTTTCAATACTTTAAAGACTTAGCTATATTTTCTTCTCATTTGTATTGCTGTCAAAAAGAAATCTGCTGTTACCCTTAAATTTATTCTTCTGCATGAAATTCATCTTGTTTTCCCTCTGGTTGAAGTTCAAATCTTTAACTTCGTCACAAGCTTTGAGTATTTTAATCATGATGTGCCTTGGTTTAGTTTTCCTCATAGTTTTTATGTTTGGGGTTCATAGAGTTTCTTGGATTCACAGATTTACTTCTCCTCCCTCTACCTCAGGGACTCTGATTATCCATATATTATGTTTCTTAACGTTATTTCACAGCTCATTAATGTTGTTTTATTGATTTTGTTTCCTTTTATCTTTTTGCTTCAGTTTGGATGCTTTCTAGTTATGTCTTCAAATTCACAATTTTTTCTTCTACTATATCTAATATGCCTTTAATCTTCTCTAGGTTATCATCTAGTACATTTTTAATCACTGTCATTGTAGTTTTAATCCTCATAATTCAGATTCCGATCTTTTTTATATCTTATGTGTCTTCTCTTAACTTTTTGAACATATAGAATATAGTTATAGTAACTAATTAAACATCTTTGCCTACTAATTCTAAGATCTATTTCTATTCTGGATCCACCTCAACTTACTAATTATTCTCATTGTGAGTCATGTTTTTCTGCTTTCTCAGTATACCTGAAAATATTTGATTGGATACCACACATTTTGAATTTTACCTTGTTGAATGGTGGATATTTTTGTACTCCCAATTTAAGCTTTGTTGTGTTTGATTTAGTAATTTAAAGTTGTTTAATACTTGAAAACAGTTTGATTCTTTCAGGTATGGATATTATGCTTTGCAAGGTGGGTTTTCAGCAGTGCTCCAACTAGGGCTAATTATTTTTCACTCCTGAGAGAAGACCTTCTTGATTAGTCTACCTAATACCCTGTCAATTAGTTTCTCCATTTAAGATGGTGGGAAGAGGCACTGCTCCCAACCCTGTATGAATATAAAGGTAGTAATCCCTTTTTTCTCTAGCCTCAAGTTATTTCTTCACATGCACACACTGATTACTTCACAACTGAATAGTTGAGAGGTATCCTCTGCAAATCTCAAGGTTTTTTTCTTTTTTCTTTTTTTTTTTTTTCCTTCATGCAGCTCTCTGTTATTCTGTCATGTCACTTTGGTTTTCCTGATCTTGCTTCTCATCTTCTCAATTAAGGAAGTTGGTTGGTTTCTGCCTGAGTCTTCTCTCGGTGAGCTACAGCCTAGAAACTCTCTCAAGCTGCTAAGCTTGGGTAATTATAAGGCTTACCTCATTTGTTTCCTGTCTTTTATGGTTTATCATCTTTTGTAGCTAATTCTAGTGTCTTGAAAACAAGTGTTTCATATATTTGTCTGTCTTCTTTTTTGTGTTTTTCTGCATTATTTTGGCATTGAGTGAAAATCCAAATTCTGAGACTGCATCATATTTTATTTTAGCTATAAATACAGTATGTGAATTCATATTTTCCCCAAAATAGCCTGTGCTCTTAACTATTATGCTATGCCACAATATTGCAGATGCTACTGTGTTACTTTTAGAGAAAAAGAGAGTATCATCTTTTCTTCTACAGGGAATAGTAAAGATAAACACGGAGGTACTAAGCGGGAGGATGGAGAATTCACACCTCACTGAAGGAATAGAAAAAGTTGTCATCTGTAAGGAGAGGTGGGTAAAAGAAAAGGAATGGAAGGCCAAAGCCTAGATCTGCTACTGAAGGGAGGCAGCCAGAAATCCAATGAGGGATGAACAAGAGCATTGCCAAGCAAGTGTCCTCAGCCAAGTTGTGGTTGGAGAGCACAAGCGTGTAGTAAGCCAAGCTTGATGGCTATAGCTAACACTGTAGCCCAGAAGTAGGAACAGAGTAGAGAAAGCAAAATGTGAGGATAATGCAGGGCTTGCTACTGAAATGCCAAGAGATGGGTGTGTCAAAGCAAGGGAGTATATCAGCAAATGAGGTAACAGAATTCAGGTGTCTGGATTGGGAAAAAAAAATCACATTTAACCATGAGAAGACTCATTTAATAATTTAAGAGAATAATATTTAAAAATGTAAATATGATGGAAAAGAATTTTTGTCCCTAAGAAGAAGGAAGGCAAGCGATGACAAGTTATTTTGTTTTTGGACAGTACTGAAGGAACTCAGGGACAGTATTTTATTCTGTTATTTGTGGCAGATGGCCAATATGAAGTGGAAATTAAGATTAACAGAAAAAGAGGGTAATTGACCATTAGACCAAGTATCTGAAAGATAGTGAGTGCTTACAAAGAAATGATATTGTTGAGTCAAATACTGGAGAACTCCAGTCAGGATGACACTAACAGAAGAGGGTTGATGTAGATGCATTAATATAATCTCCAGTGCTGAAGAGCTGAGGGATGATGGTCAATCAGTTCATTATGGTTCCAGGCTGATATCACTACATGTGATATTTCCAGCTCAATTACAGGCAACCATAAAGTCTTGCCCGGCAGGACTCATGGAAGGAAATTGCCCATTCTACACAAGTCTTGGTGCACTGTAGATTTCTGAAAGGAGTTTCAGTCAAGTACTCAAGCCACTCCCACTTCCCCGAGTCAGCCATGCTCATGTACATATCTGCATTCTAGCCTAAGTGCTTCATTCAAAATCTCTGCTCTGGTGGCCTTGGCTGAGGTATTTTTCTCCACTTTAACTCAGTACTTTTTCACTCCTCCCCTCCATCCCTGAACCACTGGTCCATAAAAAAGGCAGGAGCCTTTCATTCAGGTCTCTTGGGCAGTAAGACAATTCTCCCCTGACCCCCATCCCCTTACCAACTCCTTGTCTGCACTGATCCACCTGACCCTTACCTACTGCTGTTCCACAGGGAAAAAAAAGAAATGCCAGTGAGCCAGTGCCAACGTTTGCCTCTTGATTGCTATGCCACAGTCAGTGAATAAAAGCTTGATTGTTACTTTAAGTTTGGCTCATTGTCCTGATTGACCATCTCAACACCTGGTTCTTCAATGGCCAGGGACTAAAAAAATGATTATTTTCAAACTAAAATGAAATCACTTCAAGTTTCATATCAAACTTAAAATTATAAAGGCTTTTCTAGTTTCAGTGAATGACTGCTATATCTTCCTGGCACAAAGTTTTACACATGAAGACTCTTTCCTCTGAGTTTCTGCAAAATGTACAAAAGGCCAGAAAACTAATTAGTAAGATTAATCATGACATTCTTAATATTCAATACCTACTGTCACAATTATGTCAATTAAACAAAACTTGATGCTGATTACTTAAAAACACCATGACAAAATATGTGGCTGATATTAAAACTGTTCTTTGAAGATCAGACGCTTCCTAATTTCCTGTAATTTACAGCATTGAATTCAGTGTGTTAACTATAGCAGTCACACAGTAAACATTTGTGATTTTCAACTAAATTAGGTACTCAGGCTGGTGTATTGTTTTATTTTGTTTTGTTTTAAATTTGACCTTTCTCATTTACACAACATTTAATCATCTTTTTTTTATCAAATACTTTATGGTGTGTCTACTACATTTCAGCCACTTCACTAAGCATTAAGATATAAAGATGAAAAATACTGGTACCTGACCTCAATGAAATATCAGTGTTTATGCAATGCTAGCTCTCTTATGAACAGCATGATTCAGTGTTGGTAAGAAAAGTTTTTATAAAACTGTACTAAAATATTAAGAGGAAAATAAGAAAATTTTAAACATCAAATGCAATAGAGAGAAATGATGTTCCATGTTGTATAATAAAAAAACACAGATTCATTTCTTAAAGTTTCCCAGAACATGGCAGGAAAGCAAATATCCTCCTTAGTTTTTCTATGTTTGTACAAGATTTTCTCCAGTCTTTGATTATTTTTCTCCCAGCATTGAAGACTTGCCTTGAAAACATTACCTATTTGCGGCTTTAAGAATCTAAGTAAAAGGTCCTTTCCCTCCTTTCCTTTCTCTCTCTCTTCCTTTCCCTACATCTACTTCCTTCCTTTTTACTTTTATAATCATAGAGGATTTAGAAAGCAGCTACCTGGGGAGAAAAAAATCAATGTTACGTTTTTATCTCAATAAAAAAGATGTATCAAGAAATTTGTTAGGTAAATCTTAGACCTAGATCTGCTTTTTTATGTGTGATGTAGTGAATTAACAACAGAAAAAGTGAAGCAAAAATATAAGTGGTTTAAATTCACATAGGATTTCCTCTTAGAAATGCTTAATGATTTGCTTGATTCTAATTGCAGTACAAGAATAAGATGAGTGCCCAGATCTCAAATCAAAAGCAAAATCATCTAGATTTTTAAAAAATGCATTATGTTTCTTTTCTCTTGGCATTTGGAAGCTGAAAACAAAAATAATCCCATAGACAAGTAAAAAAAACCTGACTAAAGCATTCTGAGATTGCCATGTATATATGCTTGCCATATCATATAGACAGTACTTACTTCAGAGATAATTCTTCTTTTTCAACCAAAAGAAAAATCTGTAGTTAAAATGGATACTAAGGAAGAAACAACTTTTGACCAACAGTTATTGCAGTTATCTTACAATCTAAGAAAAGAATATAGTCATGTTAAATATTTTTGGGCTAAAATCTAGGGTAAATTCACAGCTCTACATTCAGGGATAATAAAAGAAAAGCCATCCTTTCTAGATAATAGAATTTGCTCATTCTTTTTTCATTCTTCCCTCCCGCTCTCCCTCCCTCCCTCCTTCCCTTTCTCCTCCCTTCCTCTCTTTCATTCTTTCTTCCTCTTTTTGTCTATATTTTATCCCAGCACCCCACCCAAATGATGTTTGATGAAAAATGCATTTGAGGCAGACGTGGCTCTCAATTACTTCTTTTTTAAAAAGTTTTGTCTTTTTATATAAATCTTATCCCTACCATTTATATCTCATTTTAAAAATAGCACAGGCTTCTAGGATGCTGATGATCTTTGTCCTCATATTACCAGTAGTATAAAACAGAGCACTTAGATTTGAAGTCTAATGAAAAAAATACTCAGGAACAGAATATAACCCCATGCAAAATAACCCAGATGGTGGTTCTCAAGAGCAAAGAATACAACTGTCCAGTGCTTACCAACTTCAGGCATTGTGTAACAATCCACAGGTTTGCCATATTGGAGTGTCACTTGTATTGTCAATATTCTTTTAACTTAAACTATTTGCTTATTGGTTTAAATACATTTATTCTAAAGAAAAATGATATGTTAGCTCTAATTAAAGAGAAATCTTAAAATAAAATGACAAAAATAAAAATCATATTATAAAATTGTAATGATATTGTTGTGTACCTCAAATATTTAGAATGATGCCTCTCCCTTTTGTAAACATACTTGTATTAGAGAGGAGCTTAAGGTATAGGAGCATCAAGCTGAAGTATTCTCCTTGATAATACTTAGGAGGTTTCGAAGAGAGGTGAAAAGAGCTTACCCATTGTATGATACTCTGCCCTGCCGTTTAATACCATCTCAATCTACTACTTAAAACCATTATCTAAACCACAGTTAGTGCGATGCACTAACTTAGTAATTTTCTCCCTGCACATACACAATATCTAGCAAATGCTTGATGCATACGTATTAAATATCTGCTGAGTGGAACTTGGACTGATTATCTCTTTAGTTCCTTTATTTGGCCAGATTACCTTTATAATCTTAATTGATGGCATCAGACTTTGTGTGTTGTCCCAAGCACAAAATAAATACTTGGTAATAACTTCTCAGTCAATATTTAGACCCATATGGACAGAACAAGCCACGCATCTCTACCATCAATCTAAATGATAGGGATGAAGTTCCTATATACTTTGTGCTGTAAAGAGTCAAATGAGTTACATACTATTTATATTTTTCCACCAGTATATTCAGTAAGATACTGAACTACAAGGTTTCACATAGAACTCAAAGAAAAAATGATTTACGTATATTGGCTATAATATCAATATTATGGAAGAAGCTAGTGCTTCTCTGTTGACTCATCTGCTTAGGAAAGCTAACTTTTTTCTCATTACAATTTCTACTTTAGACTTTGCCCTAAAATGACAATAGCATGTGTTTGGTGTTAAAATTCAATTTTATTCTAGTTGACTTTAAAAACATGTATATTTGGTCCTAATTGCATCCAGAAGCATAAAGTTGCACCATGTTTTAAAAGTAAAGAGGGTTCTGTACAGCAATAAAAATAACATGTTTGCCCCAGCATGGAGGCTCACACCTGTAATCCCAGCACTTTGGGAGGCCAAGGCGGGTGGATCACCTAAGGTCAGGAGATCAAGACCAGCCTGGTCAACATGGTGAAATCCCATCTCTACTAAAAATACAAAAAATTAGCTGGGCATGGTGGCAGACACCTGTAGTCCCAGTTACTTGGGAGGCTGAGGCAGGAGAATCACTTGAACCTAGGAGACGGAGGTTGCAGTGAGCTGAGATTGCACTACTGCACTCCAGCCTGGGCGACAGAGCAAGACTCTGCATCAAAAAAATAAAAAAATAAAAATAACATGCTTATATATTAATACCATGATTTAGGAAACCCAGAGAGGTTGAATATATAAAAACATGTCTTTGAGAATAATAAACATCATCCTAATTCAGAAGCATTGCAAAGCCATTGAAGACTTAATAATGAAAAAAGTATAAAATTTAAAATGTGAATGTGCTGTTCATATAGAATAATATCATGAAAAAAAAACACGTTGGATAACCAGTAAGAAAAAAGTAAGAAAAATGAAAACAATTTTAAAAAGATACATACAGGTTAATATTAGGAGATATGGTGCACATATGTTTCAAGTTTTATCTAAAAGCAAGCTAGAACCTTTTAAAAAATAATAAAGCTAGATAAGTTAGGAGAAAGGTCTTAGAATAAATCAAACACGTGTTCCTGTGTACTTCACACTTCTAAATATAAAACTTATGAATTATGAAAATAATACGCCATGAAATTGTTATGTGACAATTTTTATGACTTCATTAGTCCAAAATTATCTAATTGTTATTCTGCCTGAACCCAGGGAGATGGATTAATCAATGATCTTTCTGGCCACTTTCAGCTCTGTAATTATACATGGATAGCACAATGGTAAAGGAGAAACTGAAATGGAAATAGAACAAAATCTTAAAATTTTAAGGAAACTAACGATGTTCAAAGTAAAGATATCGGTCAAGTGTTAGTTCTGTGCAAATGTCTTATTGGATTTTTAGGTTATGTTTGACTGAGTAGGCTCAACACATTCAGGTGCACCCTTTTCTCTGAGAAAGGTGATAAGTTAATTTTATGCAGCTATCTCAGGGAAACCTTATCTTCAGATGAGCTCTTATGTTTAATGGTCTCAAAAAAGGGACCAGAGAATTACTCAGTATAAAATCTTACAGTCATAAGACTGGACAGAAATCAATTTTAGGGGGCATTTTAAAGAGCTTCTCATTAAATATTTTATCATTTACAACTCTCAGAAAAATGATCAGTCTTATTCATTTAACAAATGTTTATTGTGTGCCTCGTGTATGTCAGACATAACTTTAGTGTCTGGAAATTTGCTTCTGCCTGGCCAAATTATCTTATTTGGCACAGTTTAATTTATTAGAAAGTCCTTTCTTATTTAATTGCTCTTGATTATGCCTTTGAAACTATGTAGGCTAAGTCTACTTCCTCTTTCAGAAGACATTCTTCAAGATTAAGGAAAAGTTTTCAACTTTCCAAAAAAGAGTTCAGAACAGAATATTTCTTTTTATATGCTCCAAAGTGTTTTATATATGAATATATGTGTATATATGTATATTTTAAAATACATTAAATATATTTAAACATAATTAAATATATTAAGATACATATCTATATATTTTAGTACTATATTTAGTGCTTTAAAATGCCAATAGCAGAGTTGTTATTAATTAATTACATGTGGCATTTCCAAGGTTTAATCTGTAGGTCTGTTTCTACTTGTAGTAGTCTTTCCAGTTATCTCATATCTCCATAACCTGGATACTATAAGTATCTCTCCCTAGACATCCTGATTGAGCTCCATGTGTGATTTTTCCATTGACTGCTGGTCATCTTAAATTAAATATCCCATAACCACTTCATAGCAAAATTCCCAAATCTCAACATTTTCTCAACAGATTTGTGCATCCTCTATCTTGGTAAATTGAGCCACCATCTACCCAAATTTCTAAGGCAGATGCTTTAAGTCTCATATTTACTGTTAATTTCACCTCTTCATTATCCCTCAAATATGGCCCCTTCTTTTGACCATGTAAGTGTATTAGTTTAGACATCCATTATTTCTTATCTACATTTCTGTAAAACCACCAAATTGGCTTTTTGACACTTGTTTTTCCCCTCTAATCACTGTCATGCTGTTTTAAGAATATGCAAATTAATTATGTCATTCCCCTTCTTAAATTTCTTAAAATACTGTATCTTGTATAGCATATGTAGTCACATAAAAGATTTTCCCAATTTTCCCTTCTATATTTTGCAAAAATTCTACTCTTTCCTAGCTCTATTCTAATTAAGAGTTCCACTTACCAACTCTTGGTAAAATCTATAAAGTCTTATTTATTTCTTTGTGTTAAAACCAGAGCTTTACATTATTCTTTACCCACATTCTGGATTGAACAGAAATTCCTGAAAATATTGGTAGAATTTTCAGTTTCCTCATCACATAGGAATATTCCGAATTACTGGGAAATTTCATCATGTCCATTTCCTTTCAATGTTATATCCAGTGTCTTTCACTTTAGGGATCTTATGTGTAGTCAGGAACCAAGAGTATATTAATGTCAATAGTTAGCACATATATACCAAGACAATATGTAAGTTCAAACCTCAGTATTTTTCCTGAAGCTATTCAACACATCATAGTCATTATATGCATGCAAACCTATGCTAGAGGTGAATGGGGTTTGGAAAACATAAGAATCAAAGATAATTAGCTATTAAAGGTATTATATTAGGAAGCAAGTTTAGTGGGCAAATGGATACTCATTTTTCCTTTTATTTGTCATATTTTGATTTCATTGTTATTTTAAATGCTTTGGTTTAAAATTTTTCAAACATTCACAAAAGTAGAAGGAAAAACATCATCTACACTGGCAATAGTGGTCTGTATATGTCCTGTGATTAGTCATTTAACCTTTGCACTACATTTTCACCTGAGATCTCAAGACAGAATTCTAATAACCTCCCCTTAGTGCTCTTAAACATGCTATAAAAATTAAAGCTTCTGCTGGAGAAGCTAAATACAATTTACATTTAAATACAAATACAATTTAGATTTAATGGGAGAATTGGGGCATGTAAATACAGCAATCAGAGCAAGAGAGCAGGGTGTTGACTGCATTTTATTGATGAGAACAGGGACCTAGGAATCAGAGTGTGAATTATATTCCCAATTCTGTTACTTTTGCTGTTACCAGGAGAAACACATTTTACCTGTCTCAGTTTATCCAACTGCAAAGAAAAACTGCTTTTATTTTCTGATGTGGTCTTCACTCAGATTTCAGATTATTAAAGCTGTCTGAATGCATTTTTTAAATGTAAAAAAAAGTACGATTTCAAAATAAATATTACATCATTCAGTAGAGTGTTGTTTATTACAACACTCAGTTTCTACAGCTGAGATAAAAGAAATAAAGGCAACTGTATGAGTTGTCAGGTGGAGTATCATGTCCTAATGGTTAAAGACTTAGGAGTATGAATGTTCACAGTTCATAGGTCAAAGGTAAGAAACACAGGTCATTTCAGAAGAAAAGATGGTGCCATGACAAGCCTACTGCCTTCCACTGACCAAGACACTGTCCTCTATGAGATTTTAGACAAGCTCTTCTGAATCCTGTTTTCAACTAAGCCTCATTCTTGGGCCTTGTCTTTGGTTTACTTAATCTGGTTTTAGCAAGAATCCTGCTAAGTGACTTTAGAGCAATTCCCCTACCTTTTATATCTGATCATCCTCAACATTTGATCAAATTCCTCATCCTCAAACCTTGGTTTCATTAAGTTAGTTCAGCAAAAATTCTCCATAGCACTGATATCTTCTCTTAGTAATTCTTTATCCACTGTCCCCTGCCCCTTGCTTCTTGGCCATAAATCCCCAGTTCTCCAGCTATCTTTGAAGTATTCAGAATTGAGCCTTTTCTTTCTCTGTATTGAGATAGTTTGGCACCTACTGAAATAGTCCTAAATAAAGTGTTCCTTATTAAAATAAAGGGTTCCTTATGACAGGAACACTGAATAATTTTTTTCTTTAACATGATCAACACACCACACACACACACACACACACACACGGACAAGACATAGTGTGTGAGAGGAATCAAGTATACTGAAAGCCTAGATGCTGGGAAGCCTGTAGAAAAATGAATGAACAGGCTGGGCACGGTGGCTCAAGCCTGTAATCCCAACACTTTGGGAGGCTGAGGCGGGAGGATCATGAGGTGAGGAGATCGAGACCATCCTGGCTAACACTGTGAAACCCCGTCTCTATTAAAAGTACAAAAAATTAGCCCGGCGTGGTGGCGGGCACCTGTAGTCCCAGCTACTCGGGAGGCTGAGGCAGGAGAATGGCGTGAACCCGGGAGGCAGAGCTTGCAGTGAGCTGAGATCATGCCACTGCACTCCAGCCTGGGCAACAGAGCGAGACTCCATCTCAAAAACAAAAAACCAAAACGAAAAATGAATGAACAGAAAACTGTGGAACAATGCCAATTAGCTATAGAAAGCTTAATAGAGTAACTGGTACTTCTTCTAGACTCCCAACCTGTGTCACTGGCCAAGTCACGATTCTTTGCCCTGGAACTTTTTGATTAATGTTTATTCAAAATGAGGGCCTTAGAAGAGGGGATTTCTGGAAGTGTCAAACTGTCATTTGTCTTTCTTCTTTCCTGTGAGGCTGAATTCCCCTGATTGGCTACTGCGTATTAGAGAGTTTTGTTCCACCATTACCAGTGATACTGCTCTGGTGTCTGTTAGGTGGTGCTGCCCCTAGACATGGACAGGGAGCCAAAATTAAATTGGAGAGTGTTCTGAGACTCCTCTGTCTGGTGGAGCTGCCCCTGAATTAAACATAAACACTTTGCTCCCACTCCACTCTTGAACCTGCACCTGTCAGTCCCCTCCTTACCCTGTTTCGTTATTTTATCTTCAAATTTCTGTAGCCAGGGAAGACTTACAGTCAGGTCAATGCTTCTCTGCCCTTGCATTAGGATTGAGTTACTAATCCACAATCTGCTTCTCTCCACCCTGCCCTTACGTAAGCTGAGAAGCCATTCCCTCTGCCTTTCTCTGAGATATCATCAACCACTTTGCTTTGTATATTCCTCCCTGTGCCCCTCACCCCTCTTTTAATAAAAGCCCAGACCCTTCCCTTCCCTTCAGCAGAACCACATTGTTGTTTGTTTGGTTTTCGATTTAGCTGTGGGATTACAAACCAAAAGAGGATTGGGAAGTCATCATAGAGATTATCTAGTTCATATTCCCCATCTGGTATCTGATCACTCCGATGTACCAGCGGCCAGCCTCTGTCTGCCTCTAAACCACTCACATGAAATTCACCTCTGCCTGGGCGGCTTTTCTCATTTAGGGGCAATTAGACATCCTTACACCACAGAGCTGCTACTGCTTAGACAAAGAAATAATAGAAAAGATCCAGGTTAAGATAAGTAGAAATGTATCTGATTCCCTAATTTAACTAATTGTTAATAATTGTTTAAAAAAAATTTTTAAAACAACTACCTTGAATTTTAGTTTCTAATATGTTAAATGGGACAAACAATGACTTTCCTCAACTGTCTCAAAAGGTTGTCAGAAAAACCTCCCGTGTGAGCCTAAACTGGGCCCAGTGCTAGGGTTTTTCTGAGTGTGCCTTACGAGTTGATGGGGGGCCTGCTCAAAAAATCTGTACTTGGTGATAAGTATCCAATTATGTGGAAGAAGAAGGGAGGAAAATGTAGCATAAAATTGGTTAAAGCAAAGCATTCTCTCCACTTCCCTGGGGAACACAGCACCTCTCTGGTACAAGAGTCAGCACGGACATTAGCACTGTCATTTTAGCATTGTTACAGTCCCTGTGAGGCATTTTCAAAGTAGTTTGAGGACAGAGAACACGAAGAAAACAAACCAGAACAGAAGAGAAAGAAAACAATGGACATCTTGGGATAACAGTACCTGCCACGCAATGTTTTGAGACAAAATCAAACATCACCTCCAAGCTTTATAAAACACAAAGATGAGAGGCACTGCCAGTGTATGCACAAATGGGGTCAAGATGCGACCATGTTTGGTTTTAATGTTAATATTACCTATTTGTATCCAGAAAAGAAAAGTTGTATTATTTATATTAAAGTACTTTGCAAGCTACAAAGTTCTATGCAAAATTAATGTAATACTATGCTTTTAAAATGAATAAAACCTCTAGGCATGCCTTTTCTATATAGATGCACAATTTAAAAAAAATGTTATAAACCTCTCAGCTTCATGACACTAATGTGCAACTCTGAACCACTATTGAAATAAAGAGAAAACAGGTTGCTTTACTTTGTTCCTGACCAGGCTTCTGTCTATTTTTAGACATTTGCAGGAGTGCTGCTCTTGAATAGCTAATTAAAGAGCTAAGAAGGAAAGTCAAAGCGGGGGAAATTCTTTTGATTAACTTATATGCTGCATTTATTTCCTCTGGAATAATCTGCATCATCTATAAAGCACCCACTTAGCCAAAATTTTTTTTATCAAGCGCCGTTTCTGAGAAAGGATGGGGAGGGACAGGCATAAAAAACATGAAGGAATCCTTCCGCTGCTCTTAAGCAAACCTCTTTTGTCACCTGTGCTCAGTTTTAGAATCTCACATACCACCTGTCTGAAAGATGAATTTCCCTTCAGCTCCAGTATGCTGAACTTTGCCCAAAGTTAAAGCAAACATGTTTTATGCATGATCTTGAAGGCAAATGAATACAAGGAGCAAAACTACATAGACAGCACCTTTCCTACTTCTGCAGACTAATTACGGTCAGCTTTGCTTGCCTTCCAGAATACCAGTTCAGCTCTTGAACAAAATCTGTGGTGGGGTGTCTCTGGTACACAAACCCTTGCTTCCAGGATGGGCGTGACACTAGGCCCTGGCTTCTATATATACCAGACATTTTATCGATACTCTAAACAACAAACAAATTGCTCAAGGAATTCTGATACATGAAAGGCACTAAACAAATATTGATGGTTGTTATTTAATTTATTCAACCCAAACCTGGACCAAGTTGGGAGTAAAGCAGTGAAGGCAAAATCCCTCCCATCATGGAAATTACATGCAAAATAAATGCATAAACAAGTAAAGTTAGTATTTTTAAATAGGGTCAAATTCTATTAAAAAATAATGCAGATTAATTAAGGTAGTCCGTGAGTATGAGAAGGTGCCTTACTGAGTGTGAGAAAGTATGAATCATGTAAAAATCTGGGGGTAGAGCAGCCCAGGCAGAGAGAAAATAGCAAATGTGAAGGCCTTGAAGAGAGAAATGAGTAACAGCAAGACAGAATAGTTGGAGAAAAGGAGGGCAGAGACAGTGAAGTCTGAGGGACAGCTGGAGTTGGCTTTGTAGGCGCTCATCAAAATTTGGGTTGTATCATCAGGGTGGGAGCAGAAACCACTGCAAAGAGAGATTTTAGTAGGAAAATGATACAAACTGATTTGTGTTTGGAGCTCACTCTGACAGCAATGTGAAGAATGAACAATACCAGGCAGGTCAACATATCAAAGGGTTGTTGAATAAACAAATGAGAGGGAAGTCAATATAAGTTGTTATGAGAGGTTTGTTTTTTTTTTCCAATTTTTAGTACAATTGCAAGGAATATGGTCCTGTGCAACTTTTTTTGAGATTCTTTTCTAAAGAAATCTGTTGCTAAGGAGGTTGCTAAGGAGACTGAGCAAAGCCTGGAAGATAAGTGACTTAAGTATTTTATGCAGACTAATTTAAATACCAGAGAGGTGGAGCCAAGGGTAGTTTAATCCCCCAAAGGAGAAAAATGCATGAGTTAGAAAAGGTCAGTGAAGGAGCTTGCAAGTCTACGTGTGAGTCTGTATGTCTATGTGTATGTACATGTTTCAACCAGAAAAATGATTGGTGGCATGCCTCAGGGGACTAACCAAAGAATTTGTTTAAAAAAAACATGTAATTCTTGATTCAAGAAAGTTAGAACTAGCTAAGATACCACTGGCTGATTTTAAAAAGTCAGTAAAAATAGGAAGATTGACCTCATTTGGGGAAAAGAGCACAAAGAAAGAACAGAAAGGACTGTTGCTCACTGAAGATGGTTTAGTGTAGTGTTGCATACCTACGCTTTAAAATTAGATAAAAATTGAGCAGCCACTTAAAGGTCATGAATCCTAAAGTTCTTTGAATCTTCATGACTTTTGGTATTCTTAAGTGTAAAATAATGAAAGAGAAATGCATCTTGCTTTTTGTGGCTGAGAAGTTTAGTGATATGGTTTGGCTCTGTGTCCCCACCCGAATCTCATCTTGAATTGTAATCCCCATAATTCCCATGTGTTGAGGGCAGGACCTGGTAGGAGGTCATTGGATAATGGGAGCTATTTCCCCCATGCCATTCTTGTGATAGTGAACAAGTTCTCATGAGATCTGATGGTTTTAAAAGGGGCTCTTCCCCCTTTTGTTTCTTTCACATTCTCTCTCTCTCTCTCTCCTGTCACCATGTAAGACGTGCCTCTTCTACTTCCACCATGACTGTAAGTTTCCTGAGGCCTCCACAGCCCTGCCAAACTGTGAATTCATTAAACCTCTTTTTTTGATATATTAACCAGTCTTGGGTATGTCTTTATAGCAGTGTGAAAATGGACTAATACAGTTAGTCATCCACTCCCAAATTTATTCTCTCGTTCCTAGCCAGGACTCTTTGGGAAACAGCCACCCATTTGGGGCCTATATCTCCCAGGGTCTTTCTGACTCATTCTCTTGTATTTCCCCACCACCTCCCTTGCTTTGAAGTTTGGTCTTGTGAGTTATTCTGGCTAATGGAAGAAGAACTCATTTTCTAGGCAGCTGTTAAGAAGCAGTTGTGCTACTATATACACTTTAGGTGATAAAAGACCCACAAGATGCAGGAAGCCTAGGTTCTAGAATCATCGCATGAAATAAAGCATATCATTTAACAGGATCAAAGACAGGGTAGTTAAATATATGGAATAAACTTTTATTGTGTTAAGCTACTAAAATTTGGGGGTTAATTTATAGCAGTTTATATTACTACAACCAATGCGTGTGCTGATTGTGAACATTGCAAATGTTGTACAGTCTCACTCTGGCAATGACTATTTCATAAATTAAATGACAATCGGTATTAGTTTTGATACCTTGGACAAGTTATTCAACCTCTCTGAGTCTAATTCACTCACATATATACTACGTCTTCCCCAAATATTTTCTTCCCCACTCAACATCCCCAATTTTGTCCTTCATTTTTCAAGTTAGATCTTTATCATCCTTGCATTTTCTAAAAGCCCTCACGTTGATAAATGCTCCTCTTAAAGTAGAGCACTCAGAATTAAGGGCATTACCATAGACAGGTCTAATACAAGAGTTCCATAACTTTGCCTGTTTTGAATATTAGACATCTATTATAGTTAAAGATTACATGGACATAGGTAAAACCAGTGTCACTTTACTTATTAAGATAGTAATTAGGTACTGTGCATAAGTGAGCCTATGTCTTTATTCTATATTGATGCAATCATATTCTAAGACTTGAGTTTGAATTTCATCACATTTGTTTTAACTTGTTTTATGATGGGTGTGACACAACACATTAATTATTCTTCTCAACATTGTTTTATTTCTATATCTGATAAGCATGACACCTACATCTTTTTCCAAGCTATTATGGAAATGCTGAACTGAAAGAGTCACTTCCATCATATTTTCTTCTAAAAGATGGTTTTAAATATCCTAATAAATATCCAAGTTTTTAAACCCATATTTTTAAAGCATCAATCTTTATAGTCAGGAGGTGGTTTTTAAAACATTGGCTAATTTCTACTTTTTATATTCCTAGACTATTTGAATTCCTTGAAATTTTACCTATTCACAACTAACCCAATACTGAGGGTCTATTTGCTCAATAAGCAGATGCACTTAACAAACATTGAACATAGCAGTTCTCAATGGTGCAGCATCACTTTCAAAGAGGTGTTTTTGAATTTTAGGTATGTTTTGGTTGTCACAGTGATTAGCGGATTGTCTAGAAATGAACAGGGATGCTATCCATCCTTCAATGCCCAGGCCTATCCTGTATATCAGAGAACTGTTCTGTATCTGGAAACTATCAAATATCCTGTGGGAGATTTATGTTGATGAATAATCTCTATATAATTGACCCTAAATTCTAGCTCTCTACATAGAGTTACAAATAAACACAAATATAAACATATTTTTCTCCATTTTAATTACAAAGAACTTTTCAGAAATGTCATAATGTTAAACAATGAGAAAAGTAATTTCATTGTGAATTAAGATTCATTTCTTAAAGAAATTAAATCTTTCATTTTATTTCTTCACAAAAGCATGCTGATTGTGAACATTGCAAATGATGTATAGTCTCACCCTGGCAATGACTATTTGATAAATTAAATGACAATCAGTATTAGTTTTGATACCTTGGACAAGTTATTCAACCTCTCTGAGTTTCAATTCACTCACATATATACTATGTCTTCCCTAAATATTTTCTTCTCCACTCAACATCCCCAATTCTGTCCTCCATTTTTCAAGTTAGATCTTTATCACCCTTATATTTTCTAAAAGCCCTCAGGTTGATAAAAGCATGCCATAAGTCATAATCTCATGAAATTTAACTTGTAAATATAACACTTCCTGTTATTCTGCATATTTATTATCGTGTTCACACTGAGTCTATTTATATATACATTGAGTCTATGTATTAGCCCATATTTCGTTAACAAAGATTTTTTAAGTGGCAACGATATTCAGATGAATGTTTTCTGTTTTCTCTTAAAACTAAATACATTTTTATAAGTACGTGCAAGTACTTTATCATATTATGCCTTCTAGTGTACTCATGCCTGATCTTTTATGTAATGAAATTCATATTATTTTATTATATATTAGTTGCTTATTATTCCTTCTTTTTATTAGAATTAAGACATACCCACATTAATCATGTGCGTAAGTAGGCTGCCATAACAAAATACTATAGTCTGTGTGGTATAACAACAGAAGCTTGTTTTCTAACAGTTCCAGAGGCTGACTATCTGAGATCAAAGTGCCAGCATTGTCCAGTTCTGGGGAGGGCTCTCTTCCTGACTGCCAACTTCTCATTGTGTTCTTACATGGCAGAGAGAGAGAGAGAGAGAGAGGAGAAAAAAGAAAGAGGAGAAGGAGATCTCTTCTTCTTATAAGGCCAAAGTTCTATCACATTAGGGCCACACCTTATAAGCTCATTTAACCTTAATTACTTCCTAAAGGCCCTGTCTCCCAATACAGTCACATTGGCAGTTAGGGTTGCACCATACTAATATTGGGAGAATAATTTAGCCCATCACAGTAGGTTATATTATATCTTAATTTCAGGGTGGTAAATAGAATATATCAAATTACTGTTAATAAAAAGGGAAGAACTTGGGTCTGATAGAGTTAATAAATATCTATTTAGTATCTTACATTTATTAAGGATTTCTGTGGCCTATTAATGGGGATTAGATAAAGAATAGGAAATAGCTTCTGCCTTAAGGAGCAAAAGTTTGCATTAGAAACAGATAGGTAATAAATGCAGTGATAGACATATAAAGAAGGCACTAAAGACACATGGAAGAGAAGCACCTAATTCAGTCTTGTGAATACAGCAGGTACTGCCATAGCCTCTTGTCACTCACCGTTCCTGCACATCCTGACAGGATCTTACTGCAAGCACTTGTGATTCTCTGCCTGTGGACTGTCTGTGACTGTAGGAACATGTTAACCCCAAGCCCAAGGCAGGCTGGAAGTGCCATCCAGGTACTGGGCCATCTCCTCCCAAGAGCAGTTTTCAATAAAACATGGAGGAGAGTTGATGCATACATATGTTGACTTCCTCACCCCTCAGGTAGAATATCTGATGCATTTTCTATGTAATCTCTCCAGTGTCCCCAGCATGACTAAGCTCTACCCAGTTGCCCACAGTGGCAATCTGCTTATTAATGCATTGACTTCCTTATTTTCCATGTATCATTTTTCTACTTCTGTTCGTAGGTACATTGGATTCACCTCCCAGGTAAACTACTTGAACTCAAGTCCTGGTTTCAGAGCACTTTTGAGTAGGCCAAATCTAAGACAGGTTGTGGAATTCATGTGCACGTTTGCTGTAAGATTCACTCCCCTCTCCTTGCTGCTCTGCTTTGTATCTTAGGGAATGACATTCCCTGAGCTCCCTTGCCAAGTGACCTGTAACTAGTTTAGGCAATGGAAGTCACTGGTGGAAGAATGAAGGCCAGGAAGAGAAGCCAGAATATTTACATGTCTCTCCCTCTGTATCGTGGAATTTCTAGCAGTTGCTGTGATTTTTTTGATTTACCTCCCAAGGGAAAACCCATTTCTTTGTAGTCTTAGGTCCCACCAGACAGCTCATACCATGGTTCTAGCTCTTTCAGGACAATCCCAGCTTCCAGACTCAGATAAACCACCTGCTCCTTGTTTCCCTACAGCATGGTGTATATAGAAAATTTAAATACTTCGGTGGTGTTGAAATATTCAGTGTCAGCTGATGAGTGACAGGAACGGGCCAAAAGGTAAGAAGCACATAAATGAAAGAGGACCTCAGACACATGTTGAGGATCATGAAATTTATCCTGTTAAGTAAAATTTATTGAATTCAAATACTATCTTTTATGTTTCCTTTTAAAGATAACCCATCATAGTGTTAAATTATTCAACACAATCTGAATCCTTATTTCTAAATTACAAGAACGTTTCTCCATTTATTTTAGAAGCACTTCCTTTTTGGGCAACAAAATTTTTCTCTCCCTTGGGATTTAAAGATTTCACAGAAGGCATGATTCATATCTATGGAATCTAAGCCCAAAACAGGCAAAGAAATATGCAAGAGGAAGGTGTAATGTGATGACCATCAGACTGAGTATTAGATGTGAATTCTATACTCTATCCTCCCATTTTGGGATGGTGGTGATAAAAACAAACAAATCAATTAAGTTAGAACAAAAGCCACTGGAGATCACACCAACTTCCAGATAACCACCAGCCCTCAAAATGCTTCTTGACTCTTGCTACTTTAGAGAAATTGTAGACCAAAATTCAGATACATGTGGGGCCAGACACTGTACACTAAATGTGTTACTACATCTTACCCTTTCAATAAATACAAAATCTAAAGTTGTGACCCAACACTGTACAAAAATAAATTGCATCAGAACAATTGAGGAAATTATAAAGTAATTGTTTTTCCTCCTGGTTTCTTCTCCCCAACACTGAAAAAAGGATACTTCAGGAAATGGTGGCCAAAAATCTAAACTGATAAAGCATAGAATACTAAAGACCAGAAGCTGAATACATGCACATGGCAGCAATTTTATATTCCCTCATGTTTTCAGAGATCTGATGAATTTATTGCAAGGGATGTTAAATTGACTGAAGCTTAATTCATTTTAATCAAGATATATTTAAAACAAAACAAAAGTCTCTGAAACCACAGTTGTTCTTTTATTTCTAAGCCCTGTCCACATGTTCAAATTTCAGCAGAAGTCATGATTAGAAAGAGACTAAATCAAAGCAACTTTGACAAAAACTGCATTTGATTGATGCGGACATGGTGGTGGTAAGCGTGGTTCAGGCATTTCCATAGAAGATTCAAGTGCTTTCAAGTCTTCACATCCCAGTGCACCCTAAACCTCCTTAGTTACCAAAAAAAGTGCTTTTCTTTGTAGGAGATTGGCAATTTCCCTGGTATTGCAGCATGACATTTTCCCAGATAGGCTGTCAAAAACTAGGGCATTGAGCTGCAGGCTTTGCCAAGTAGTTTCCCTTCTGATTTATAAAAACAAGTGATATTTTATCCTTCTTTACTGGATTCATTCAAATGTAACATAAACTCATATCTACAGGCTTTCATCAAAATGATACAAAATCGAGAAACCCAAAGGATGCTTATTATTTTGCCTCTACCCTAAACAAAGACTTTACTAATTAAGGCAGATTTTTGTTTTACTCTCCAGTCTGTCCTCAAAGTATCTCTGGTTGGAAATCGCTCTGTCAATAATTTTTAAAATTCAATTGCATAAGTATCATCTAGGAAACATGTTAAATACAGAAACCCCATAAATTACTGAGACTGCATAAACAAGGATTCTAATCTGGGGTTAGGCCTAGAAAGCTGCACTTGCAACAAGAACACTAGGTATTACTGATGCAGGTAGTTTAGAGATAGTGCTTTAAGAAACACAGCTACAGGGAGGAGCCAAGATGGCCAAATAGGAACAGCTCCGGTCTACAGCTCCCAGCGTGAGCGACACAGAAGACGGGTGATTTCTGCATTTCCATCTGAGGTACCGGGTTCATCTCACTAGGGAGTGCCAGACAGTGGGCGCAGGTCAGTGGGTGTGTGCACTGTGCACGAGCCGAAGCAGGGCGAGGCATTGCCTCACTTGGGAAGCGCAAGGGGTCAGGGAGTTCCCTTTCTGAGTCAAAGAAAGGGGTGACGGACGCACCTGGAAAATCGGGTCACTCCCACCTGAATATTGTGCTTTTCGGACCGGCTTAAAAAACGGCGCACCATGAGATTATATCCCGCACCTGGCTCGGAGGGTCCTATGCCCACGGAGTCTCACTGATTGCTAGCACAGCAGTCTGAGATCAAACTGCAAGGCGGCAGCGAGGCTGGGGGAAGGGCGCCCGCCATTGCCCTGGCTTGCTTACTTAAACAAAGCAGCCAGGAAGCTCTAACTGGGTGGAGCCCACCACAGCTCAAGGAGGCCTGCCTGCCTCTATAGGCTCCACCTCTGGGGGCAGGGCACAGACAAACAAAAAGACAGCAGTAACCTCTGCAGACTTAAATGTCCCTGTCTGACAGCTTTGAAGAGAGCAGTGGTTCTCCCAGCACGCAGCTGGAGATCTGAGAACGGGCAGACTGCCTCCTCAAGTGGGTCCCTGACCGCTGACCCCCAAGCAGCCTAACTGGGAGGCACCCCCCAGCAGGGGCACACTGACACCTCACACGGCAGGGTATTCCAACAGACCTGCAGCTGAGGGTCCTGTCTGTTAGAAGGAAAACTAACAAACAGAAAGGACATCCACACCAAAAACCCATCTGTACATCACCACCATCAAAGACCAAAAGTAGATAAAACCACAAAGATGGGGAAAAAACAGAATAGAAAAACTGGAAACTCTAAAAAGCAGAGCGCCTCTCCTCCTCCAAAGGAACGCAGTTCCTCACCAGCAACGGAACAAAGCTGGTTGGAGAATGACTTTGACGAGCTGAGAGAAGAAGGCTTCAGATGATCAATTTACTCTGAGCTACGGGAGGACATTCAAACCAAAGGCAAAGAAGTTGAAAACTTTGAAAAAAATTTAGAAGAATGTATAACTAGAATAACCAATACAGAGAAGTGCTTAAAGGAGCTGATGGAGCTGAAAACCAAGGCTCCAGAACTACGTGAAGAATGCAGAAGCCTCAGGAGCCGATGCGATCAACTGGAAGAAAGGGTATCAGCAATGGAAGATGAAATGAATGAAATGAAGTGAGAAGGGAAGTTTAGAGAAAAAAGAATAAAAAGAAATGAGCAAAGCCTCCAAGAAGTATGGGACTATGTGAAAAGACCAAATCTACATCTGATTGGTGTACCTGAAAGTGACAGGGAGAATGGAACCAAGTTGGAAAACACTCTGCAGGATATTATCCAGGAGAACTTCCCCAATCTAGCAAGGCAGGCCAACGTTCAGATTCAGGAAATACAGAGAACACCACAAAGATACTCCTCGAGAAGAGCAACTCCAAGACACATAATTGTCAGATTCACCAAAGTTGAAATGAAGGAAAAATGTTAAGGGCAGCCAGAGACAAAGGTCGGGTTACCCTCAAAGGGAAGCCCATCAGACTAACAGTGGATCTCTTGGCAGAAACCCTACAAGCCAGAAGAGAGTGGGGGCCAATATTCAACATTCTTAAAGAAAAGAATTTTCAATCCAGAATTTCATATCCAGCCAAACTAAGCTTCATAAGTGAAGGAGAAATAAAATACTTTACAGACAAGCAAATGCTGAGAGATTTTGTCACCAGCAGGCCTGCCCTAAAAGAGCTCCTGAAGGAAGCACTAAACATGGAAAGGAACAACCAATACCAGCCACTGCAAAATCATGCCAAAATGTAAAGACCATCGAGACTAGGAAGAAACTGCATCAACTAACGAGCAAAATCACCAGCTAACATCATAATGACAGGATCAAATTCACACATAACAATATTAACTTTAAATGTAAATGGACTAAATGCTCCAATTAAAAGACACAGACTGGCAAATTGGATAAAGAGTCAAGACCCATCAGTGTGCTGTATTCAGGAAACCCATCTCACGAGCAGAGACACACATAGGCTCAAAATAAAAGGATGGAGGAAGATCTACCAAGCAAATAGAACACAAAAAAAGGCAGGGGTTGCAATCCTAGTCTCTGATAAAACAGACTTTAAACCAACAAAGATCAAAAGAGACAAAGAAGGCCATTACATAATGGTAAAGGGATCAATTCAACAAGAAGAGCTAACTATCCTAAATATATATGCACCCAATACAGGAGCACCCAGATTCATAAAGCAAGTCCTGAGTGAACTACAAAGAGACTTAGACTCCCACACATTAATAATGGGAGACTTTAACACCCCACTGTCAACATTAGACAGATCAACGAGACAGAAAGTCAACAAGGATACCCAGGAATTGAACTCAGCTCTGCACCAAGCAGACCTAATAGACATCTACAGAACTCTCCACCCCAAATCAACAGAATATACATTTTTTCAGCACCACACCACACCTATTCCAAAATTGACCACATACTTGGAAGTAAAGCTCTCCTCAGCAAATGTAAAAGAACGGAAATTATAACAAACTATCTCTCAGACCACAGTGCAATCAAACTAGAACTCAGGATTAAGAATCTCACTCAAAACCGCTCAACTACATGGAAACTGAACAACCTGCTCCTGAATGACTACTGCGTACATAACGAAATGAAGGCAGAAATAAAGATGTTCTTTGAAACCAATGAGAACAAAGACACAACATACCAGAATCTCTGGGACGCATTCAAAGCAGTGTGTAGAGGGAAATTTATAGCACTAAATGCCCACAAGAGAAAGCAGGAAAGATCCAAAATTGACACCCTAACATCACAATTAAAAGAACTAGAAAAGCAAGAGCAAACACATTCAAAAGCTAGCAGAAGGCAAGAAATAACTAAAATCAGAGCAGAACTGAAAGAAATAGAGACACAACAAAACCCTTCAAAAAATTAATGAATCCAGCAGCTGGTTTTTTGAAAGGATCAACAAAATTGATAGACTGCTAGCAAGACTAATAAAGAAAAAAAGAGAGAAGAATCAAATAGACTCATTAAAAAATGATAAAGGGGATATCACCACCGATCCCACAGAAATACAAACTACCATCAGAGAATACTACAAACACCTCTACGCAAATAAACTAGAAAATCTAGAAGAAATGGATAAATTCCTCGACACATACACTCTCCCAAGACCAAACCAGGAAGAAGTTGAATCTCTGAATAGACCAATAAAAGGAGCTGAAATTGTGGCAATAATCAATAGTTTTCCAACTAAAAAGAGTCCAGGGCCAGATGGATTCACAGCCGAATTCTATCAGAGGTACAAGGAGGAACTGGTACCATTCCTTCTGAAACTATTCTAATCAACAGAAAAAGAGGGAATCCTCCCTAACTCATTTTATGAGGCCAGCATCATTCTGATACCAAAGCCGGGCAGAGACACAACCAAAAAAGAGAATTTTAGACCAATATCCTTGATGAACATTGATGCAAAAATCCTCAATAAAATACTGGCAAAACGAATCCAGCAGCACATCAAAAAGCTTATCCACCATGATCAAGTGGGCTTCATCCCTGGGATGCAAGGCTGGTTCAATATACACAAATCAATAAATGTAATCCAGCATATAAACAGAGACAAAGACAAAAATCACATGATTATCTCAATAGATGCAGAAAAAGCCTTTGACAAAATTCAACAACCTTTCATGCTAAAAACTCTCAATAAATTAGGTATTGATGGGACGTATTTCAAAATAATAAGAGCTATCTATGACAAACCCACAGCCAATATCATACTGAATGGGCAAAAACTGGAAGCATTCCCTTTGAAAACTGGCACAAGACAGGGATGCCCTCTCTCACCACTCCTATTCAACATAGTGTTGGAAGTTCTGGCCAGGGCAATTAGGCAGGAGAAGGAAATAAAGGGTATTCAATTAGGAAAAGAGGAAGTCAAATTCTCCCTGTTTGCAGACGACATGATTGTATATCTAGAAAACCCCATTGTCTCAGCCCAAAATCTCCTTAAGCTGATAAGCAACTTCAGCAAAGTCTCAGGATACAAAATCAACGTACAAAAATCACAAGCATTCTAATACACCAATAACAGACAAACAGAGAGCCAAATCATGAGTGAACTCCCATTCACAATTGCTTCAAAGAGAATAAAATACCTAGGAATCCAACTTACAAGGGATATGAAGGACCTCTTCAAGGAGAACTACAAACCACTGCTCAAGGAAATAAAAGAGGATACAAACAAATGGAAGAACATTCCATGCTCATGGGTAGGAAGAATCAATATCGTGAAAATGGCCATACTGCCCAAGGTAATTTACAGATTCAATGCCATCCCCATCAAGCTACCAATGACTTTCTTCACAGAATTGGAAAAAACTACTTTAAAGTTCATATGGAACCAAAAAAGAGCCCACATCGCCAAGTCAGTCCTAAGCCAAAAGAACAAAGCTGGAGGCATCACACTACCTGACTTCAAACTATACTACAATGCTACAGTAACCAAAACAGCATGGTACTGGTACCAAAACAGATACAGATCAATGGAACAGAATAGAGCCCTCAGAAATAATGCCGCATATCTACAACTATCTGATCTTTGACAAACCTGAGAAAAACAAGAAATGGGGAAAGGATTCCCTATTTAATAAATGGTGCTGGGAAAACTGGCTAGCCATATGTAGAAAGCTGAAACTGGATCCCTTCCTTACACCTTATACAAAAATAAATTCAAGATGGATTAAAGACTTAAACGTTAGACCTAAAACCATAAAAACCCTAGAAGAAAACCTAGGCATTACCTTTCAGGACATAGGCATGGGCAAGGACTTCATGTCCAAAACACCAAAAGCAATGGCAACAAAAGACAAAATTGACAAGTGGGATCTAATTAAACTAAAGAGCTTCTGCACAGCAAAAGAAACTACCATCAGAGTGAACAGGCAACCTACAAAATGGGAGAAAATTTTCGCAATCTACTCATCTGACCAAGGGCTAATATCCAGAATCTACAATGAACTCAAACAAATTTACAAGGAAAAAACAAACAACCCCATCAAAAAGTGGGCGAGGGACATGAACAGACACTTCTGAAAAGAAGACATTTATGCAGCCAAAAAACACATGAAAAAATGCTCATCATCACTGGCCATCAGAGAAATGCAAATCAAAACCACAATGAGATACCATCTCACACCAGTTAGAATGGCAATCATTAAAAAGTCAGGAAACAACAGGTGCTGGAGAGGATGTGGAGAAATAGGAACACTTTTACACTGTTGGTGGGACTGTAAACTAGGTCAACCATTGTGGAAGTCAGTGTGACGATTCCTCAGGGATCTAGAACTAGAAATACCATTTGACCCAGCCATCCCATTACTGGGTATATACCCAAAGGACTATAAATCATGCTGATATAAAGACACATGCACACGTATGTTTACTGCGGCATTATTCATAACAGCAAAGACTTGGAACCAACCCAAATGTCCAACAATGATAGACTGGATCAAGAAAATGTGGCACATATACACCATGGAATACTATGCAGCCATAAAAAATGATGAGTTCATGTCCTTTGTAGGGACATGGATGAAATTAGAAACCATCATTCTCAGTAAACTATCGCAAGAACAAAAAACCAAATACTGCATATTCTCACTCATAGGTGGGAATTGAACAATGAGATCACATGGACACAGGAAGGGGAATATCACACTCTGGGGACTGTGGTGGGGTGGGGGGAGGGATAGCATTGGGAGATATACCTAATGCTAGATGACGAGTTAGTGGGTGCAGCGCGCCAGCATGGCACATGTATACATATGTAACTAACCTGCACAATGTGCACATGTACCCTAAAACTTAAAGTATAATAAAAAAAAAATAATAAATAAATAAATAAATAATTTTTTTAAAAAAGAAACACAGCTACAGATATTTAGGAAATGGTATAGTATAGTTGACTTCTGGGAATGCAACCTTTTCACATTTTCAAGAGTGAGCCATTTTAGAACATGTGGCCAAAGTATGGTAATTCTCAACCAGGCATGTGCAGCAGAATCCCCTGTGTGGCTTGTAAAAAGCACATATTACTGGGCTCCTCCTCTGATCCCTAGCCCAGAAGGCCTATGAGTCAGGTCAGGTCAGAGTCAGCTTGAGGCATGCAGGTTTTTAGAAAGTTCATCAACTGTTCCTATGCACAGCCATGACTGAGAATCTCTGGAAAGAACTGAAGACAACAAGCTGTTATAAGCATTAAATAACAACAGAATATTGAATAACCCTCCTCCAGGATGGTGATCCAAGATGAAGTACATTGGCTGGAACTTATTAAATTATTAGTCTTTGTCAAATGATTACTTGATTTCTATTCCTTTGCCAAAGTTAACCACAGAAGGAAGATGGACATGGTGGATTGAAATACAGCTGTGTAAGGTACTTATACTTTTAAAGTATTAGAACAATCTTATGAAGAGTCATTATCCCCATTTTAAGAATGAGAAAAAAATGGAGGTTCATGGTGGTTAGATAACCTTCCAAGATCATACATTTTCACTCACTTTCTACTCTCTCTCAATATGTATTACCACTCAATAGTTAGGCTAGAAAGTATATGCAATGCCAGGAAAAAGGATGAAGTCCCAGTCTAGCAGAGAAATTCAAAGAAAAGTATTGAGAACTAATTTCTTTAACTTAAAAACAAGTAAGCTGAAAATCTCCCCAGTCATCAAGGTGTAGACTTGGAGAAAGCTTAGACTTGGAACCAACCCAAATGTCCAACAATGATAGACTGGATTAAGAAAATGTGGCACATATACACCATGGAATACTATGCAGCCATAAAAAATGATGAGTTCATATCCTTTGTAGGGACATGGATGAAATTGGAAACCATCATTCTCAGTAAACTATCGCAAGAACAAAAAACCAAACACCGCATATTCTCACTCATAGGTGGGAATTGAACAATGAGATCACATGGACACAGGAAGGGGAATATCATACTCTGGGGACTGTGGTGGGGAGGGGGGAGAGGGGAGGGATAGCATTGGGAGATATACCTAATGCTAGATGACGAGTTAGTGGGTGCAGCGCACCAGCATGGCACATGTATACATATGTAACTAACCTGCACAATGTGCACATGTACCCTAAATCTTAAAGTATAATAAAAAATAAAAATAAAAAAAAAAAAGAAAAAAAAAAAAAAAAGAAAACATCTGTGCGGCGATCACTTCTGATAGCCGAGAGACTTGCAAACACATGTGGTCTAGTTGACTCTGATCTGGATTTGCAAGTCTAAAGACTTAGATTTCCAATGTTGAATTAATTTTGGCAAATCTCTTAAATTTCCAAAGATTTGTTTAGCTCTGTAAAACAGAAATCTATCTCAAAGAGATGTTCAAGTGATGAAGATGAATAATGTCACTAAGAAAGAGATTAGTTTAATATACGCCCTTGATAAATGTTAGTTCCTTCTCTCCACTCTGCTAATAAGAAAAATGTGAAAAGAAACTCTACCCAGGGTGAGCTCTAAGAGCTAGGAGCAGAGCCTAGCTCCTCTCCCACTATTGTTTTTTCCTAATCAAAAGAGAATGCTGGGAGTGTAAATATTTGGTCTCACAAGCCTCAGATGTATCTCTCTGCTCATATAATCTACAGCATTTCTGAAATAGGAAAAAATATTCAAAGTTTATCAGTCACTGCTTCTCCTAATTCTACTCCTTGCATCATTGCATCCCTCAGGTAAACTGAAAGGGTCAACTCAAGCCTTTCAGGGACCAATCCCTTATAGTGACCTTTATCCCTCAGGGAGTAATAATTCAGCAGCTAATGCCAGGCAGTCATTTTCTGTCCTGGGATTTGTGTTGTATTTTCTAGTTGAGCAAATGGCACCATCTATTGCATTGGAGTTTGGCAGACCTTGGCCCCCCTCTGGCTTTCCTCCTCTTCTAAAAAGAAAAAAAGTTAAAAACTAGTTTGATTTTTTAAAATCATAATCATGAAGTTATTTCTATTTCTAGTTATTTTCTTTCAGTGAGGAATTATAATATTTGTATTAATTCCAGTAACTATTTTCTGTGATATTTTATTAGATGACTTCCTAGCTTCATAAAAAATTACCAGTTTCTAGCCATATAGAACTACTTGAGGGACATGATATTACATAGATCCCATGCATGTTGTAATTTGGAGGTATCTAAGATTCTAAAACTAAAGTATAGTGGCTCAAACTCAAACAGTCAAAGATATAGGTCAAGACTTCTAAATACCACATTATTAAATAGTCTCATTGATTTCTGGGTGATAGCAGTTTTGCCAACATATTTATAACTTTCATTAAATTAAAATCCAATAAGCTTTCCAATCAATCAAAATGAATGTATCGATCTCCTGTGTCATGTAGCTTGTGTCTGACAGGCCTGGCTATATATCCTGGCTTTAGATATGCTCTTTAAAATGTTGAAAGAAAGCACTAAATTATCCTGAGTCTCAATGTCCCTCAGATGTAGAAAACTGAAATACTGACCCCTTCCTTAAAATGATATTGTGAGGACAACATTAGATAATATGGTGGAGTCATATCCTAGGCATATTTATTTTTCTTATGTGATTTCAAAAGTATATATACTTGGCAGAAAGAGAGAGAGAGAATTTTAAATAATGTCTGTGGTATTACCTGACAATCTCTCAATGAGCAAATGTCCTAGAGCAAGAACAAGAATCTATAATATTTATTGAAATAAACTCAGTTCTCATTTGCCTTACATATTTTGTGCATCTCACTACACAGGGTATTATTAGAGAGTTTTAAAAGTATATTTTTCCTAACATGGCCCTTAATAAAAACCAAGCATGGCCGGGCTCAGTGGCTCACGCCTGTAATCCCAGCACTTTGGGAGGCTGAGGCAGGCAGATCATGAGGTCAGGAGATCAAGACCATCCTGACCAACATGGTGAAACCCCGTCTCTACTGAAATACAAAAAATTAGCCGAGTGTGGTGGTGCATGCCTGTAGTCCCAGCTACTCGGGAGGCTGAAGCAAGGGAATCACCTGAACCCAGGAGGTGGAGATTGTAGTGAGCTAAGATCGCGCCACTGCACTCTAGCCTGGCGACAGAGTGAGACTCCATCTCACAAAAACAAAACAAACAAACAAAAAACAAGCTCCTGCTCAATTCAAAAAGCAACAATCTGTTTCAATAACAAAGAAAAAGCACTTGTTGTATTGGTCTTACTATGAGATTCTGTGACTATCTCTAACATAATGACATGAGACTTTTTACTTTCCCTGGATAATCAGGTAGGATTTGTAGTTGTGAGGAATAGAAAAACAACTCAAACTGTCCTAAACAATAAAAAAATCTATTAGTTCCTAGTCTTGGGTCAGAAGTGACTTGGGACTCAAACAATATTCTTGAGACCCAGGTCTTGTTCACTATTTTATAGCTTAGGATTCTCTTCTTGGTCTTCACAAAGGACTTGACTTGAAGCTGTGGAAAAAGGAAATGAACTTTTCTTATACCTCAAGCCAAAACCCAGAAATTATGTCTCAATTGGTTTTGCTGGAGCCATGTGACATCCTTGAATCAATAACTGTAGCCAAGGATGAATGACATGGAATTCATTGATTGATATGAGTCAATTAGGGCCCATCCTAAAGCTGTGATGGACCAGTCTCATTCAAATTCCACATGGCTAGGAAGTGAGCATATGCCTTTCCAGGCAACTTGATGCTGGGGAAAGTAATCACCATATGTGCTGACTTTAGAATCTAATCCTCACATAAAATGTGATTCCATAGGAACCTGTGTTGAGCACACACATGATAATATCTTGTCTGCTCCCTTGTCTTTGCTGTAGCTGGATTTCTTATCTTATGTGAGGCCCAGAGGAGGATACAAAGAACACTTTAAAAAAATAAAAAAATAAGCCAAGCTGCCCTCAAGGATTGATCTTCATAAAAGAAACAGAACAATTTGTGAGAATATAAAACTATGTGCTAAATTAAGTGGTGCAGATATTGAAACATCTTCAATTTCTGGCTCTGTCATACATTATGAATAAAATATTCAACTTCACTGTCTTACATTTCATAGGAATGTTTTTAAATGTTGGTGGGTTTCACAGTGCAATTCCAAAATCAGATTGGAAAGGCTATAAAATAGCACAAATTTTAGAGATAAACAGATCTAAGGTTAAGCTGACTCATTTAAACTCCCTGAGATTATTATAATAGACATTATAAATATCTGCTTCTATGGAATATGGGGTAGGATTAAAAGAGGAGATGCATACAGCATACTGCCAAGCTCAAAACAAATAATAAATAACCATTATTGTTATTACCATGATTTGTCCCTGGCAGTTTGATTTGGCATTCAAATAGTCTCTTCCACAAAGTCAATAAAGATCGCATAAATAATAGTTTGACAATCATGATGAACCAGAGTTCTGGTACACACATACACACACACACACACACACACACATTCTACTTCTCTGCAGCTTTGGCTGCAGACCTCACAGCTTGTGGATCAAGATGCTGGGAGTTGCAGCCTACAAAGTCAACATTCAAGCAGAGGAAGGAGCATTGTTACCCCATGGCATTCTGCTTCATCTTTCCTTGGCCACACACATAATTTGTATAAGTAGGTGTTATTAACCCCTTAATCAAGTATGACTCATTTCCTCCCCAATATATGAATCGAAAGAGAACAGAACATGACCAGACCCCCCAAGAACTAGTTGGGCTGTGCCATTCTTCCAAAATTTAAGGAAATACATGTTACATTTTCAAGTGAATTGTAGGGAAGAAATTCCACTTGAAGGAGCCACTCTGTCATTCTTTCAGAAACTGTTATGGAAGCTGCTAATGGCCAAAATTCAGAAAAATTCTAAATACTGAAGCAAAACAAGCCAATCAAAAGGGAAAAACCAAATGTCACCTGCAGGTCTCTTTCCTTATGAAGGGTCCTCCTCTCAACTCAGTTGTTCACAGATGTGATCTGCTTTCTCAGCAGTGTCTTCTCCTAGAATTTTTATGTCTGAATGTGATTTCTTTCTTTGCAAGCATTCCCAAAATAGCCTCTTCTCTTCAATGTGTGTATGTACTTGTGGGGGTAAAGAGGGAAAGAGGTGGAGAGAGTGAAAAGTAAATGGAGGCAGATGAGGGAAGGTCGCCCCCACAATTCTTCAGGCACACAAGGGTACACAAGGCACACTAAATCCTGAGATGCCCATGCTTGTCTATCCACTTCTTCTGGACATCCCTCTATGAGTCACGGCCAGAATCTCCACCCTTTTCTGCAGGCAAGTAGGAGACTGTTTTGGCTAGAATCAAATAGACACAGTCACTGCTGCAAAGTACAACACCTACTGTAAGTTCTTTTGTGCTTGCTATCTCCAGAACAGCTCTTGATATTTTATCAATTTGTTCACAGAGGGAGGAGATGTATCATCAAGAAAACACATGGGATCTTGACAAATGTCTTTCTCGGTTGCGTGTTAGTGCTGAAAGAGGCATCTTTTTAAAGTGTTCGCTTTTCTTTCTTTCCTATTTTTAAATATTTAAAGGTGCTCATCTGTACCTTCTCCTGGTCATTTTCCTTCTCATTTCCCTTCTATTTTAAGTAAATGTATTCTTCTAGAGCTTGGTATTACTCATGGAACAGTATTTGCAAAGGTGAGTTTCATTTGAGTTAACTATACCCCACTTAGCCCAGGGCCAGTTTGAACATGGGTCAAGGAGTCTGTGGGTGCCTCTGGATAGGAAACAAGGACATATCAAATGACTTATGAAGAGATTTCCTTGAGACAACTTACTCCCCATCACTAATGTCTGTATCAGCTGCTGATTTTAAATTAGATTTCACTCAAAATGTTCAGCCTAATGGAAGTGGAGAAAGGGATTGGGCAGCCAAGAGTATTTGAATGATTCTGCTACAGCCACCAAACTATGCTAGGTGTTTACCAAGAAACTATCTCAAAAGCTTCCTGGGAGTTCTCCTTAGGCTCTCGCTCTCCTTTCCAGCCAACAATTCTTTGCTTAGTCTGTGCTTCCTCCCTGCAATAACTTTTCCTTTCTGTTCTTTCAGAATTCCTATTCATTATTTATGCCCTTCTTTTTTTTTTTGAGACAGAGTCTCGCTCTGTCACCCAGGCTGGAGTGCAGTGGTGCGATCTCAGCTCACTGCAAGCCCTGCCTCCCGGGTTCACACAATTCTCCTGCCTCAACCTCCCAAGTACCTGGGACTACAGACGCCCGCCACCACACCCGGATAATATTTTGTATTTTTTTTTAGTAGAGACAAGGTTTCACCGTGTTAGCCAGGATGGTCTCGATCTTTATGCCCTTCTTAGTACCATCTCCTCTCTGAAACCTTTCCCTACCTTGCCACACTCCATGGCAGAATGAATTGCTTCTTCCTATGAATTTTCATAGTTTTGTGCACATAGGTCCATCACAAAAACTTATCACACCATACCATAATGAATGGTTTATATGCCTGTCAATCTCCCTGTAATCATTATTGGGATTTTCAAGGGTATTTATTTACTTATTCTTTTGATACATCACTTAAAACTTGTATAATCTCTGGCACACAAGTGCTAAATACATATTAAGTTTGAACTGCCTTTGGAGGCTTTGCTTTATTACTTAGGATGTGGCCACATTGTATCTGAAATAAAAGAGCCTGCAGCAAGAAATTCAGTGCTCTGCAACCTGCCTTCTCATACCATCAGTTGAATCTCTGCTGTCGCCATCCATCCCACCACCATTAAAACATTTCCTGGAATTTCCTACCTGATCATCCTTCCAATCCATCACTCCTTTGAGCAAAACACCAACAAATACATTATGTCTAACCATTTTATTTTCTAAATTATAAAATGCACACCATATCACTAAAGAATGCATCAACTTGTATTGGGAAGAAAGGATTTTTTTTTTTCCTAATGAGCAACAATCATAGAATAACTATAGTAGGGTCCATATATGGCTTTCTTCAGGAACTCTTGCTGGCAATCAGTTAGGCCTCCGTATGTAGTTATATTTGCTAAGGCTTTTGATTTATGCTTTGAAGCAAATATTTAGAACAAATCTTGAAAGTGAATGTTTCTCTTTTTTTTCTTCCTATCCCTGCATGTGAAGTAGCAAGGGTGTGAAATAGTTCAAATGTCTGTCCCACTGACAATGCCTCTGTGACATCACTATTTCAGTCAGAGTTCTTTAGTTTGCAAAGAACAAAGACCCACAAAGCTAGATCAATTAACCTGGAACCTGTGGTATTATAAGGCTGCTCAGTAGGTTCTCATACAGATCCAGGAATAGGAATCGAGTACAGCTGACCCGATGGGGACTGAACTGGGAATTGCACTCCTCCTCTCTGCCCATCTAAATCATTCCATTTCTCTTTACTGATTATCTTCCTATTTACCGATAGTTCATAGAGCTCATATTGCCATCTTCTGTGCCCTAACTCTACTTAAACTTTGTGTGTCATTGTCAACTGACAACTTTTTCTGAGTCCCTAAGTAAAAATTCCCAAGACAGAGAGAGAGAGAGAGAGAGAGAGAAAGAGAGAATGGTAGGAATGGTTCTGATTGTCCCAGATCACCGTTTTGAGCCACACAAGCACACAAGTCATGTATCTACAGCCTCTCTTTCACTTTGGTTTATGTGTCTACCATTTTCTTAACTCAGCTGGGGCCAAGATGATGGGATCAACGTTAAATAAAACATAGGTATTTAGGGCAATTGATTATGTTTTATAAAGGATGAAACATGTCTAGTAGAAAAAGCAATACAGAATATCTTCCCTCTAACAGTTCTTAAGCCTGTGCTCTATTCCCAGAGCCAAGCTGTCTCTTGGTAGGCCATTAAAAAAAATAAAAGTTTCAATTCAAGGTATTTTACAGAGAAACATATGACTAAAAATTAATTAACTAATTAATTAACAAATGAAATGAGTGAAAAGTTAGAATCTGTCTATGTACAATCACTTCCAATGAAAAATGTTTCTGCCAGGCATGGTGGCTCATAATCCCAGCACTTTGAGAGGCCAAAGCAGGTGGATCACTTGAGGCCAGGAGTTCAAGACCAACCTGACCAACATGGCAAAATCCCATCTCTGCTAAAAATACAATAATTAGTCAGGTGTGTTGGTGGGCACCTGTCATCCCAGCTACTTGGGAGGCTGAGACATGAGAATTGCTTGAACCGGGAGGCAGAGGTTGCAGTGAGCCCAGATTGCACCACTGCACTCCAGCTGGGGCAACAGAGTGAGACTCTTATCTCAAAAAAAAAAAAAATCTATTTGAGTTTCACTTTGTACCTGTTCAGGGAGTTTTAACACACATTTGTTAGTTTTAGTGGGCACAGAATGACCTCTGGAATCCAAAGGACTAGGTTTCACTTCATTTTTACTATTATTCACTGTAAAGTTTTGGCAGAACTTATTGATCATTTAAAACTTTCCTTATAAAATGGGAATATGAATAATAATTGTTCATTAAAAATTATGTATTAACTATTGTGCTGTGAGATTTACATATGCTACCTTATTTAATATTCATAAATATCATAGGAGCTTAACCCCAGTTTATACAGAGAAGATAATAATAATAATTGCATTTATCTCAAGCATCTATTGAAGGGCTCTTTATGCTTGAGGCAGATACTACTACCTTCATCTAACAGATTAGGTGGCTGAGGAACTAAGAGGGTAATTGTCTGCCCAAGCACACACAGCTCATAAGTAACAGAACTAAATTCCTATTCCAATCTCTTTCCAAAGCTTCTGTTCTTAAGCAGAATACATCACTATCCTAAAATAACCTGCTGCTGCACTTCCTCACATTTGTTGAGCAGAACCAGTGAGACTGTAAAAGTGAAAATGTTTGGATGCAGTAAGTGTCTATATTAGGGATGAGACATGTATGGCATCTGTGTCACCAATCCCTCTCTGTCCACTGACAGCACTGCTAATTGCAGGGGTCAACAAACTCTGGCCCAGCAGTGGGCCAAAGCCTGCAAACTGTTTTTGTAAAGGAAGGTTTTTTGGGACACAGCCACACCATTTCATTTATGTATTGTCTTGGCTGCTTTTGGACCAAAAACAGCAAAATCGAGCAGTTGCAACAGAGATCATATGGCTTGCAAAGCCTAAAATATTTACTATCTGGCCCTATACAGAAAAAGTTTGCCAACCTCTGGATTAGAGCATAATGATCTGGTAACTAAGACACAGCTTCAGATTTGTTATCAACAAATCTGGAGCCATTTTCCTCCTGGTACCTACTACAGGTTGACTGAAATTTGACAAGGAAATAAGCCTATTGAATATTCCTGTAATCTAAAACTGTTTATTATTATTACTACTAAATCAAATAGAGAAATGAATGGAATCATTGATAAATCAATGGACTCAAGTAAGGTAACAGGAATACCTAGCCGCATTTGGAAATTCAGATTTCCTTTTGCCTGGATTTCTCCTTTTAAACCTTGGGGTGAAAAGATATTGGGAATCACTCAATTAAAGTGTTTCTGACTTAGGGGCAGAAAGGGGGCAGAATGGGGAGAATACTGGGCAAACCACATTGTTATCCCATTTTTTTCTGGAGATCCTATCTTATGGGGCCTTAGCAGGCTTCCATATCACAATATGACTAACTGCCACCTAAATGAACGAAATCTGATTCACCACATACTTGAATACAGGAGGAAAAATGTGGATGAAAAAGAGCTATCTGAAAACCTTCAGGAGAAAGTAGAGTATAGAGAGTGAAGGGGGTGGAGTGGGCTGTGTTGCCTATTCTGGTACATTCAGAAATTCTATTTCAAGTCAACTTTAAATTTCAATATCTTGTTCTTAAATGCCAGGCACAAAATGGCCACAGCACAGCTATCTTAACCTTGGGAGGGACAATTTTTTTAAACATATGCCTTCAGCCATGTACAGAGTGAGCTGAAGGGCCACAGTGCAGAATATGTAGAACAATGGTCTAGTAGCTTATCCAAAAGGAATATTGTGCATGCAGTTTTCCAAGACACCCACTCCTCAGAGATAATGCCAGTGAGTTAATCAACTACTTTTCTGCCTGCACAACTGTGATACCTAAAGCTGCTAGGAACATCATTTTTAGACATTCGTAGGAGGGATTCTTTTTTGTAATTCTACATTTCTTTAACTCCTACCACATGTCTAGGCTTGCCTTCCAGAGACACACATTGCTACCTTTTCAGAGCACTTTTTTCTTTTTTTTTTTTTTTTTGATCATGGACTAAGGAGCCCTCCTACAGCTAATTGCAGTAAATGCTAAAACAGCAAACAATTTCACTGGAAGGACATAAAATGACCTGCACACAGGTCCTGTTAGGCACCCTAAAATGAAGGCTATCATTCTCCTCTCCTTCAAACCTCCTTTTGTTCTTGCCTCCCCAGGAACCATGACTCCCCTCCAGCACCCAAACTAAAACAAAAGGGGTAGTCAACTCTTGATATCTTTTTCTTGAAAGTATACTATATGCCAAAGCCTAGAACAATGACAGTAAACAAGGAAGGAATTCAGGTGATTCAGTGATCAAGAATAAAATATTCTAATGGCTTAGTGACAGGTAAATAAAGCATGCAAAAGAATGGATCATGTGCTGATAGAGGCAATGAATCATATAGAGAAGAAGGGATGTGAGGGAAGGCTTCCAAGAAGAAGATATATTTAAATTGAAGTATAAAAACATGAACAAGACTTAGCCAAGAAAAGAGTGGGGAAAAAAATCTGTCCCAGGCACAAGGAACAGCATATACAAAGACCTGGAAAAGACAGAAAGCATTTTGCAACTGCAGGAAGACAGATAGAATTAGTTACGAAATTAGGCACTTAAGCTTGGTGGTCAGAAAGATCTGGATCTGGATCTCAATTCTGTGACTTTGAGTAAGTTATGTAACCTTTCTATGTCTCATACTTTTCATCTGTAAAATAGAGATTATAACAGTGCTTTTTCTGTGGAGTTACTGTAAGGATTAAACACATATAATTCAAGTGGCATAAAATTAGGCAATCAAAAACTGTCAGGTTATTATATTACTATTTTATTATTTATATTATTGTGACTATTATTTTTCATATCAGAAAGCTTACTTTTAAACTTTTTTATACCAATCTTTAAAAAATCTCAACTGAGAAAAAAAACTACCTACTCTCCTGGAATTTTATAAAAATTAAAAAAGTAATGCTTGTCTCCAAGTAAAAATAAAAAATAAGTATTAGAAATGCTTTCAGCTACCAATAACAGAAGACCTTCTGGCAGAGTCAATATAAAAACAAAAAAATAGGGCAGTTCCAAGATGGCCAAATAGGAACAGCTCCAGTCTATAGCTCCCAGCGTGAGCGATGCAGAAGACGGGTGATTTCTGCATTTCCAACTGAGGTACCGAGTTCATCTCACTGGGGCTTGTCGGACAGTGGGTGCAGCGCACCGAGCATGAGCCAAAGCAGAGGGAGGCATCGCCTCACCCAGGAAGCACAAGGGGTCAGGGAATTCCCTTTCCTAGCCAAGGGAAGCTGTGACAGACGACACCTGGAAAATCGGGTCATTCCCACCCTAATACTGTGCTTTTCCAACTGTCTTAGAAAATGGCACACCAGGAGATTATATCCCGCTCTGGCCTCAGAGGGTCCCACGCCCACGAAGCCTCGCTCCTTGCTAGCACAGCAGTCTGAGATTGAACTGCAAGGCGGCAGCGAGGCTGGGGGAGGGGCACCCACCATTGCCGAGGTTTGAGTAGGTAAACAAAGCGGCCAGGAAGCTCTAACTGGGTGGAGGCCACTGCAGCTCAAGGAGGCCTGCCTGCCTCTGTAGACTCCACCTCTGGGGGCAGGGCATAGCCGAACAAAAGGCAGCAGAAACCTTTGCAGATTTAAATGTCCCTGTCTGACAGCTTTGAAGAGAGCAGTGGTTCTCCCAGCATGGAGTCTGAGATCTGAGAACGTACAGACTGCCTCCTCAAGTGGGTCCCTGACCCCCGAGTAGCCTAACTGGGAGGCAGCCCCCCATAGGGGCAGACTGACACCTGACATGGCCAGGTACCGCTCTGAGATGAAGCTTCCAGAGGAACGATCAGGCAGCAACATTTGCTGTTCAGCAATATTCACTGTTCTGCATCCTCCGCTGGTGATAGCCAGGCAAAAAGGGTCTGGAGTGGACCTCCAGCAAACTCCAGCAGACCTGCAGCTGAGGGTCCCGACTGTTAGAAGGAAAACTAACAAACAGAAAGCACATCCACACCAAAACCCCATGTGTACGTCACCATCATCAAAGACCAAAGGCAGATAAAACCACAAAGATGGGGGAAAATGCAGAGCAGAAAAGCTGAAAGTGATGGGGAGAATGGAACCAAGTTGGAAAACACTCTACAGGATATTATCCAGGAGAACTTCCCCAATCTAGCAAGGCAGGCCAACATTCAGATTCAGGGAATACAGAGAACGCCACAAAGATACTCCTCGAGAAGAGCAACTCCAAGACACATAATTGTCAGATTCACCAAAGTTGAAATGAAGGAAAAAATGTTAAGGGCAGCCAGAGAGAAAGATCAGGTTACCCACAAAGGGAAGCCCATCAGACTAACAGTGGATCTCTCGGCAGAAACTCTACAAGCCAGAAGAGAGTGGGGGCCAATATTCAACATTCTTAAAGAAAAGAATTTTCAACCCAGAATTTCATATCCAGCTAAACTAAGCTTCATAAGTGAAGGAGAAATAAAATGCTTTACAGACAAGCAAATGCTGAGAGTATTTGTCACCAGCAGGCCTGCCCTAAAAGAGCTCCTGAAGGAAGCACTAAACATGGAAAGGAACAACCGATACCAGCCACTGCAAAAACATGCCAAATTGTAAAGACCATCGATGCTAGGAAGAAACTGCATCAACTAACAAGCAAAATAACCAGCTAACATCATAATGACAGGATCAAATTCACACATAACAATATTAACCTTAAATGTAAATGGGCTAAATGCTCCAATTAAAAGACACAGAATGGCAAAGTGGATAAAGAGTCAAGACCCATCAGTGTGCTGTATTAAGGAGACCCATCTCATGTGCAGAGACACACATAGGCTCAGAATAAAGGGATAGAGGAAGATCTACCAAGCAAATGGAAAACAAAAAAAGGCAAGTGTTGCAATCCTAGTCTATGATAAAACAGACTTTAAACCAACAAAGATCAAAAGAGACAAAGAAAGCCATTACATAATGGTAAGGGGATCAATTCAAGAAGAAGAGCTATACTGTCCTAAATATATATGCACCCAATACAGGAGCACCCAGATTCATAAAGCAAGTCCTTAGGGACCTACAGAGAGACTTAGACTCCCACACAATAATAATGGGAGACTTTAACACCCCACTGTCAACATTAGATCAATGAGACAGAAAGTTAAAAAGGATATCCAGGAATTGAACTCAGCTCTGCACCAAGTGGACCTAATAGACATCTACAGAACTCTCCACCCCAAATCGACAGAATATACATTCTTCTCAGCACCACATCACACTTATTCCAAAATTGTCCACACAGTTGGAAGTAAAGCACTCCTCAGCAAATGTAAAAGAACAGAAATTATAACAAACTGTCTCTCAGGCCACAGTGCAATCAAACTAGAACTCAAGATTAAGAAACTCACTCAAAACCACTCAACTACATGGAAACTGAACAACCTGCTCCTGAATGACTACTGGGTACATAACGAAATGAAGGCAGAAATAAAGATGTTCTTTGAAACCAATGAGAACAAAGACACAACATACCAGAATCTCTGGGACACACTAAATTTCCCTCTACATGTGTAGAGGGAAATTTATAGCACTAATTGCCCACAAGAGAAAGCAGGAAAGATCTAAAATTGACACCCTAACATCACAATTAAAAGAACTAGAGAAGCAACAGCAAACACATTCAAAAGCTAGCAGAAGGCAAGAAATAACTAAGATCAGAGCAGAACTGAAGGAGATAGAGACACAAAAAACTCTTCAAAAAATCATTGAATCAGGAGCTGGTTTTTTGAAAAGATCAACAAAATTCATAGACAGCTAGCAAGACTAATAAAGAAGAAAAGAGAGAAGAATCAAATAGACACAATAAAAAATGATAAAGGGGATATCACCACTGATCCCACAGAAATACAAACCACCATCAGAGAATACTATAAACACCTTTACGCAAATAAACTAGAAAATCTAGAAGAAATGAATAAATTCCTTGACACATACACCCTCCCAAGACTAAACCAGGAAGAAGTTGAATCCCTGAATAGACGAATAACAGGCTCTGAAATTGAGGCAATAATAGCCTACCAACAAAAAAAAGTCCAGGACCAGATGGATTCACAGCCAAATTCTACCAGAGGTACAAGGAGGAACTGGTACCATTCCCTCTGAAACTATTCCAATCAATAGAAAAAGAGGGAATCCTCCCTAACTCATTTTATGAGGCCAGCATCATCCTGATACCAAAGCCGGGCAAAGACACAACCAAAAAAGAGAATTTTAGACCAATATCCTTGATGAACATTGATGCAAAAATCCTCAATAAAATACTGGCAAACTGAATCCAGCAGCACATCAAAAAGCTTATCCACCATGGTGAAGCGGGCTTCATTCCTGGTATGCAAGGCTGGTTCAACATATGCAAATCAATAAACGTAATCCAGCATATAAACAGAACCAAAGAGAAAAACCACATGATTATCTCAATAGATGCAGAAAAGGCCTTTGACAAAATTCAACAGCCCTTCATGCTAAAAACTCTCAATAAATTAGGTATTGATGGGATGTATCTCAAAATAATAAGAGCTATTTAGGACAAAGCCACAGCCAATATCATACTGAATGGGCAAAAACTGGAAGCATTCCCTTTGAAAACTGGCACAAGACATGGATGCCCGCTCTCACCACTCCTATTCAACATAGTGTTGGAAGTTCCAGCCAGGGCAATCAGGCAGGAGAAAGAAATAAAGGGTGTTCAATTAGGAAAAGAGGAAGTCAAATTGTCCCTGTTTGCAGATGACATGATTGTGTATTTAGAAAACCCAATTGTCTCAGCCCAAAATCTCCTTAAGCTGATAAGCAACTTCAGCAAAGTCTCAGGATACAAAACCAATGTGCAAAAATCACAAGCATTCTTATATACCAATAACAGACAAACAGAGAGCCAAATCATGAGTGAACTCCCATTCACAATTGCTTCAAAGAGAATAAAATACCTAGGAATTCACCTTACAAGGGATATGAAGGACCTCTTCAAGGAGAACTACTAACCACTGCTCAATGAAATAAAAAAGGACATAAAGAAATGGAAGAACATTCCATGCTCATGGATAGGAAGAATCAATATCGTGAAAATGGCCATATTGCCCAAGGAAATTTATAGATTCAATGCCATCCCCATCAAGCTACCAATGACTTTCTTCACAAAATTGGAAAAAACTACTTTAAAGTTCATATGGAACCAAAAAAGAGCCCACATTACCAAGACAATCCCAAACCAAAAGAACAAAGCTGGAGGCATCACACTACCCGACTTCAAACTATACTACAAGGCTAGAGTAACCAAAACAGCATGGTACTGGTACCAAAACAGAGATATAGATCAATGGAACAGAACAGAGCCCTCAGAAATAATACCACACATCTGCAACCATCTGATCTTCGACAAACCTGACAAAAACAAGAAATGGGGAAAGGATTCCCTATTTAAAAATGGTGCTGGGAAACTGGCTAGCCATATGTAGAAAACTGAAACTGGATCCCTTCCTTGCACCTTATACAAAAATTAATTCAAGATGGATGAAAGACTTAAATGTCAGACCTAAAACCACAAAAACCGTAGAAGAAAACCTAGGCAATACCATTCAGGACATAGGCATGGGCAAGGACTTCATGTCTAAAACACCAAAAGCAATGGCAACAAAAGCCAAAATTGACAAATGGGATCTAAGTAAACTAAAGAGCTTCTGCACAGCAAAAGAAACTACCATCAGAGTGAACAGGCAACCTACAGAATGGGAGAAAATTTTTGCAATCTACTCATCTGACAAAGGGCTAATATCCAGAATCTACAATGAACTCAAACAAATTTACAAGAAAAAAAAACCAACAAACCCATCAAAAAGTGGGCAAAGGATATGAACAGACACTTCTCAAAAGAAGACATTTATGCAGCCATAAAACACATGAAAAAATGCTCATCATCACTGGCCATCAGAGAAATGCAAACCAAAACCACAATGAGATACCATCTCACACCAGTTAGAATGGCCATCATTAAAAAGTCAGGAAACAACAGGTGCTGGAGAGGATGTGGAGATATAGGAACACTTTTACACTGTTTGTGGGACTGTAAACTAGTTCAACAATTGTGGAAGACAGTGTGGCGATTCCTCAAGGATCTAGAACAAGAATTACCATTTGACACAGCTATCCCATTACTGGGTATATACCCAAAGGATTATAAATCATGCTGCTATAAAGACACATGCACACGTATGTTTATTGCGGCACTATTCACAATAGCAAAGACTTGGAACAACCCAAATGTCCATCAATGATAGACTGGATTAAGAAAATGTGGCACATATACACCATGGAATACTATGCAGCCATAAAAAGGATAGTTCATGTCCTTTGTGGGGACATGGATGAAGCTGGAAACCATCATTCTCAGCAAACTATCGCAAGGACAAAAAACCAAACACCGCATGTCCTCACTCATAGGTGGGAATTGAACAATGAGAACACTTGGGCACAACAAGGGGAACATCACACACCAGGGCCTGTCGTGGGGTCGGGGGAGAGGGGAGGGATAGCATTAGGAGATATACCTAATGTCAATGACGAGTTAATGGGTTTCAGCACACCAACATGGCACATGTATACATATGTAACAAACCTGCTTGTTGTGCACATGTATTCTAGAATATAAATTATAATAATAAAATTAAAAATTAAAAAGGGGGTATTTTTCTTACATAAAAATAAACTTGGAGATAGGTGCTTGCTGGTATTGATTTAGAAGGTTGATGCTGTTTGGGCTGACATTCTGAAATTTTCTTGAAATTTCCATTCTTCTTCCTTCTCTAAGGGCAGAAAGGTATGATGTATTTTCTCACCCATTATAAGGATCATGGCCTACATGCCTTCTACTTGAAAGATGGGTTAACAAGAAAAAAGCGTAGCAAACTTAGTCAAAGCTTTATGTGACATGGGAGCCTTCAGAAATGAAGACCCAAAGACCCAGGGAAAGCTATCTATTTTTATGCTTAGGTACAATGAAGAATAAATGGCTGTGTAGAAATCTGATTGGACAAAGGGTATAATATAATGGTAATAGACTAGTAAGGGAGGGGAGACCCTGTAAGGCTTGCCTGTTCAGATTCTTCTTGCTTTCTGTGTAGCATTCTTTCCTCCCAGGTATGGGGCAAGAGCCCTCTGAAATGAGAGTCTTCAAGAGAAAAATTAAAGGAGTGACTTTCTAGGTTTTATGGCTTGCTTTGGAGGAGAAATTTGGTTGGTGTGTTGTCTCATCTGCCATTAAACCAGACTCCCAATCTCAAGAATAGGTCAGTCCAGTTAAACAGTTAACAATTGTAGCTCATCTCAGGAGGCAATGTTGTAGGTGAGCTTTCACCAAAGTTAGGCTTTTATGTAGTGTAAGAAATCAAGTATTTAATAAGAGGTATTTTTATAGAAACAAAGTAAAAACAAAGGTTAATAGAACAAACTAAACTCAATTTTTGAGTCCAGGGGGCACCTGGTCAAGATTTCTAGATGTTAGTCTCCAAGTAGCTTTTGTTGAAACAAGGGCAGGCAGTGGTAGTTTGAACAAATTTTCTTGATTTACTGTTTGCATGGGGTGCACCAGTGAACTTCCTGAATAGTCTATACAGCAACAGGCATGAAGGTTGTTCGTACACAAGTTGTGGTAATTTATCTGAAGTCTATATAAAGTGATCCAGTTTCATTTGCTAGGCTTCAGGAAAATAGCAGTTTTTTTGTTTTTGTATTTTTTTCAATGATTCCAAGCCAGAAAGTGGGAGAAAAATTAGTATTAATTATTTGAAGACTTGCAGCCAGAAATGGGAGGAAACTAGAAAATTCAAGAATGCAGTCCAGATTTTAGGTAACTAACAATCCTTCAAAAACAATGAGCTAGAATCTAATAACAGATAGACTATAATTTTCTTCTGAAACAGAATTTTTTTGTACAGTCACCCGCATTTCTACCAAAAATAAATCAAAGACTGATTTGTTTGCAAGATTGGTTTAGTTTCATTCAACTTGACCTGCTTATTTTTAAAAGTGCAGCAAGAATAGTGATTGACCAATAAACTCTCTTTACATTTGCTTTGCTCGTACTTCTTATAAGAAATCTCAGTGAGGAAGTCAAGACAAGAACTCACCATCAGAATTAACCTATAGGACCTATAAATTTGGATAAATTTATTTTTACTTGAGGTCCCCAAAATATCCCAAGGTTTCTTGGTCTGTTAGGAAGTGAGATTCTTTACCTATTTGAAGGGTAACTGTGTGGACCATATATTTAAGGTAGCAAGCCAGTTTTTCCAAGGAGTTCTTTATTGGCTCTATAAAGTCAACCCTAGTTTCTTAAAGTTGTCTGATCACAAATGAAAATAAGGCATTCCAAAAAAGTTTTGGTAATAAAACCAGTATTTCTATTTGTATCCTGTTATAAGGATAACAGATTTATATTGAACTTATGCAAATAACTATATTGCCATAAGAATAAGAATACTCAGGCCAGGTATGGTGGCTCATGCCTGTAATCCCAGCACTTTGACAGGCCAAGGTGGGCAGATCACTTGGAGCCAGGCGAAATCCCGTCTCTACTAAAAGTACAAAAATTAGCCAGGTGTGGGGCAGGTGCCTGTAATCCCAGCTACTTGGGAGGCTGAGGCACGAGAATCACTTGAACCCAGGAGGCAGAGGTTGTAGTGAGCCAAGATCATGCACTGAACTCCAGGCTGGGCAACAGAGAGTGAGACTCTGTCTCAAAAAAAAAAAAAAAAAGAAAAAGAAAAAGAAAAAGAAAAAAGAATAAGAATACTCATAAATAATATTTTTTAATTCTGAAGGAATCAGGTGAAAAAAAGTAAACTTTTTATATTTTTGTTCATAAAATTATAGTTTACCAAATGACTGTAAGCTATAGCTAGCTTAAACAAAAATAAATTTCTTAAATCTGAATAACAAAACTTTTATTAAAACAATAAAATTTCAAAGAAAATGTCATAAAAACATTTTTTTTTCTTTTTTGAGACAGGGTCTCACCTTGTCACCCAGGCTGCAGTGGCACGATCCCAGTTCACTGCAACTTCCACCTCCTGGGTTCAAGTGATTCTCATGCCTCAGCCACCCAACTAGCTGTGATTACAGGTGCATGCCACCACCACCACTCCCGACTAATTTTTGTATTTTTCATAGAGATAGGCTTTCACCATATTGGCCAGGCTGGTCTTGTACTCCTGGCTTCAAGTGACCCTTCTGCAGCAGCCTCCCAAAGTACTGGGATTACAGGCATGAGCCACTGCGCCCTGACAAAAATATTCTTATCAGTTAATTTAGTTCCATGTAATTAATTATTGTTCTGTTTGATTTTGGTTAGCAGTTTCATGAAGCCATCAGTTTCTTCATTAGAGTACTGAAAATTCCTACCCAGTCCAATGATGTATTCTTTATCAGAAACCTATACTCAAGAGTACTTTAGAGTCTTTTTCATGAATCTTCCTGAAGAAGCAAGTTTGGACTATAGCTGATTAAAAGTGCTTTTAGAGAAGAAGGAAAGCAATAACCATCTATGAATGACAAAGAATGGCCATGTATGACAAAGAATGGCCATCTAAGAATGACAAAGAATGGCCATGTATAAAATCAGGTGAGAGACTTCATTATAAAAATGATGCAACTTACAAAAAATTTTGGTTATTTCTGTGGTATACAACATTTTAATATAATAATCAAAATTATGACAGATTTCTAGGAATTCTATATAATTTTTGGAACACTATCAAAAACATACTTAGATGTTGTTGATATTAACATATATATGTTTAAAAGGTTTAGCAACACTTATTATTTGACAATGCATCCCATGTAATTTAACATATCAAATAAGACTTATTAGTTTAATATCTCTCTTTTATAAAGTGAGAGACACATCCTTTAAGCTTTCCAGGAACCCAACTGAAAAATTCCGAAGTTAATTCAAAGTCAAACAGAGTTAATTTAGAATTTGACTTTGGGAAGTTTGTCAAAAATGTCAAATGGTTTAAAACACATGATTAAATATGAGCTTGGCTATCTATTCAAAATGACAATAACATATTTTAAAGGCAAATGCAGGAGGTTACATATTGTGAACAACGACCTAGCTCTTTTAATACTGAGAAGACTCACTTTTTATTAATAAAAATAAAAATAATCAAGGCGGGGTGTGGTGGCTCAGGCCTGTAATTCCAACATTTTGGGAGGCTGAGGCGTGCAAATCACTTGATCCCAGGAGTTCAAGACTGGCCTGGGCAACATAGTAAAACTCCCATTTCTACAAAAACTACAAAAAATTAGTCGGGCATTGTGGCATGCACTTGTGGTCCCAGCTTGGGACTTGGAGGCTGAGATGAAAGGATCAGTTAAGCCCAGAAGGCGGAGGTTGCAGTGAGCTGAGATCACACCACTGCACCCAAGGCTGAGTGACAAAGTGAAATCCTGTCTCAAAAAAAAAAAAAAAAAAAAAGTAATCAAAGACCTAATAATATAAAGTGTAAGAAATTATCATTTTTTTTTGTTTTTGAGACAAAGTTTTGCTCTTGTTGCACAGGCTGGAGTGCAATGGCGCGATCTTGGCTCACCACAACCTCCGCCTCAAGGGTTCAAGTGATTCTCCTGCCTCAGCCTCCCGAGTAGCTGGGATTACAGGCATGTGCCACCACGCCTGGCTAATTTTGTATTTTTAGTAGAGACAGGGTTTCTCCATGTTGGTCAGGCTGGTCTTGAACTGCTGACCTCAGGTGATCCGCCCGCCTCAGCCTCCCAAAGTGCTGGGATTACAGGTGTGAGCCAACGTGAGCCACCACGCCCAGCCTAGAAATTATCTTGACAAAACACAAAATATTTGTTTCCTAACAAATTATTTAAAAGGAGAAAAAAAAACCCCTTCACATTCTCAGACCAATACTCCAAGAAAACGTCATGATTTTAAACTAAGAAAAAGAAATTCTAGTTAGATCAGGGTAATATAGCTAATTTTAATAAAACCTGATGAATAAATTTATCCAGTCTCAGTCATCTTTGACTGATAACACAGGGTAAAATTTTTACAAACCTTTTATAACTTTTTGTTATATCCATAAGCTTTTTTTTAAAAAAAAAAAAACTTTTGTACCTTTATCAAAACATCTATTTTCTTCACATACAGAGTTGTTTCTCTATACAGCCATATCTCATTTTGTTGCTCTTCATTTTATTGTGCTTTGCAGATATTGCATTTTTAAATAAATTGACAATTTGTGGCAACTCTAAGTTGAGTGAGACTATTTGCATCATTTTTTCAATAGCATGTGCTCACTTTGTTTTTGTCAGCATTTTTTTAGCAAAGGAAGCATTTTTAAATTAAGGCACGTACAATTTTTTTTCAACATAATGCTATTGAACACTTAATGGACTACAATATCATATAAACATGACTTTTATATGCACTAGTGATATGACTCCGATGACTGGAGGAATATTAGGGTCCTTAGTCTCAGGCCAATTTTGATAAAATAACACGGAGACACATGGAGTGGTTTTAAGGAGCGGGAAGTTTAATAGACAAGAAAGAAGGAAGAAACTCCCTGACACAGAGACAGAGGGAGGGAGGGCTCCAAAGCCAAGAGAGGAAACTCCCCTGTGCAGCGGAAAAGTGGCTGCTTATATGAGAAGGCTGGAGGAGGTGGTGTCTGATTTGCATAGGGCTCAGGGGCTGCTTTGACCAGGCAGGTCATTTACGGAGCCGTGAAAAACCTAGCCCTTCCACCCCAGCCTTTCGATATGCAAATGCACAGCACCATGATGTTCTACACACGTGGGGATATGTGGGGGCAGCCATGTTGCCAGGCACATGTGGGGGCAAGGAAGAAGTTGCCAGGAATTGACATGTTTTGGTGGACCCAGTTTCTAAGGGGCCCATTTGCATATCAAAGTTTGCTGACCGAGCTTTAAGAACCAGGGCTTTCCTGCTAGGCAAAAAATGTTTCTGGAGCTGCTTAAAAGAAACAAAAACTTCCCAAGGACCCCTTTTCCTCTTTATTTGCCTAAAATAATTTCTTAATAACTCCTATTACACTGGGAAATCAAAAGTATGTATGACTCACTTTATTGCAGTATTCACTTTATTGCAATGATCTGGAACCAAACCTGCAACATCTCCAAGGTATGCTTGTAATTTCTAGTAGCTTAATAACATATGCTAATTATAATATTTAACTCTAGTAACCTTAATTTCTAATGAAAACTAGCAAGTATTGTAAATTGGCTTACATCAGCATTTACCATTTTATAATTTCCAGAAAGATGTTTCCTCAGTTTTTCATGCTTATTACCAGACTCAGATATATGTAGCTCTCTACGCCATATAAAAACAGGATGCTAAAATATTTAAACTTAAACTTATGCTTAGTACTTAATGTTTTAGTATTTTACCTTACTGAGGCATATAGCAAGTACATATTACTTAATCTCGCATTAAGGTTTTAAGTTACCAAAAAAGATTTTTGAAGATATTCTTAAGTAGACATATGTTATAAAGCATAATTATATTGAAAATTTTACTTATAGACTTTTATCTCACATTCATCTAATTCATTCATCTTTAAGAATTATGCTTGAACTGTTTATGAAAATTTTATAACACAGTAAATAAAGCTAACCACTATCTTATCTTTTTTGTTGACAAATCAGAGAAGCATCAAAAAATCACAGACACAAACTAAAAAGCTAAACATGTTCTCTCCTCTGTTTTTTTTTTTTAGAAACTGACATGCATCAAGCAATTAATTCATGTTTTACTGTGCATTCTGCTTTTCGGCTAGATTTCTAGTTTTATAATCTTAAACAACTAACAGAGACAATATAAACCTGTCTGTACCAAAAACCCAGGCAAAAATGTATGTCTGTATTAGATTTAATGATATAAACATACAGACAGAGCAGATTTTACAGTTTCCATTCTATAACTTTTAGCAACATGCCAGGTTCAATAATTTAAAGCTCACTAGCTGGATCTGTCAAATGGGTAAGGTAAGGTTATCTACTCAAATGACTACAGCTTTTTACCAATTTTTCTGGAGAAGGCTTTTAAGAGTTATAATTTGACCAGTTTCCAAATAGTTTATTTTTTTCTCTTTTCTATGAAAGTCATCTCCCTGAAGTTTTTATTGCAAAGGGTAACTATCAAGTTCTAGAGAAGAGTGTAGAAAATTTACAAATCAAAGGCACAGAGAAAGCCTACTATCAGAGACCAATCTTATGGAGACTATGAACTAGATTGTAAGCTAGTGCCTGAGGAGACATCTTACAGTTGTTTAAATGTCTCCAAAGACCCACCTGAGTGGACGAGTTATCCATTTCTGTTACAACTGAATTTGTTGCATTTTTCTCTATTTTTGTCTGAAGTTCTCACTAGAGAGTGTTTATAGACACTCTCTAGTGAGAGAGATGGGCTTATCAAGATAGCCACTCTATGGTAGAGCCCCAACTGGGAGGATCATTAGGCTCAGGTATGTCAATTAAGTGAGACACAGAGGAAGATTCAAAATGAATGCTGAGGTAACATAAAATTATGGGAATTTACTACAGGATTTTACAAGGACATACACAGATGGACCTAGGAGAAGGTTTAGAAGCCTAACTAAAGTCTGGACACAGAAACCAGAGTCCTTCTAAGAAGGGGTCTTAGAGAAGCCAGTTTAAGAAGATTTTGAGTCCCCTTCCCCATCCCCCTAAAAAACCAATGATATTCTACATTCTCCTCAGCAAAAAAATCTTGCCAGCAAGAAAGAAAACAGAAGGGCTGAGCATATAGTTAGCAGGGATTCAACAAGAGGAGTTTCAGTCAACTAAGTTCCCATGGAAGAACCAATATCCAATAGTGAGAACACAGAGGCCTTAAAAAAAGTAAAGCCTGAATATCAGCTTTCAATTAATCAGACTTCTGACCATAGAGTTCTTTGAAGAAAAAAACAAAACAAAAAAACTTTTCAAGTCTTTTATTTTCAGATTTCAGCCAGAACAAACAGCGACTGCTTGAACTACTTGTGGTTTTTTTTTTTCTGCTTTTAAACTGAGGCCCCTACCAAGTGACTCAGAACCAAAATCAGTCTTTTACGACTTAACCAAGGATGAAAGAGATGTCCTGAAAAGAGGGTGCAAAAAGACATACTCCTCCCAAGATCCAGAATCATCCGCAAAAGACAGTCAAAAGAAAGAAAGACCTTTGTTGCCACAGAACTAAGCAATGAAGGCTGAGACCAAAAACAAAACAAAACAAAACAAAACAAAACAAAACAAAAAAAACAGGCCTCTCACGAATTGGAATCTCTAATAAGACAAATTCCCCTGAGAGCTGACACTACACGACAAAAAAAAAAAAAAACATTCAGGCTCTCAGCCTATTTGGACTGGCTGCCTGATGTAAGCTGATACTTGCATCCCCCAGCTGGCAGAGACCAGAGAGAATATTCTCACTGATCATAAAACCAAACCTTCAGGACACAGAACAAGACAAATAGGAAAGAAATGGATGTCCCTGGAAAGGAAAAGATCAATAACAAATACGTACTTCCAAACCAAATTTACACAAAAGACACAATCCAAACAAATGATTTCTTCCTGCTAATCTGAATTTGGGAAGGAAGGGATAAAAACAAATGCTTACCTTCCATTCTTAATTGGGCACTACAGGCAGAGATCCAGGAGAGGTGACCTTGGTTTAAAAAAAAAAAAATGTGTTTTGTTGTTGTTGTTGTTGTTGTTGTTGATTTTTTGTCAGTTGTCCCAAGATCTGGTGTGAGGTTTTTCAATGACCCCACATTGGGCACCAGAAACTGTAGGGGCAGGAAAGGGGTGTGATAACTTGATATTATAGGAGGAGCAAACGTAGCACTTACTCACCCATCGTAAGTGCTACGTTTGATCCTCCTATAATAAAAGATAGGTTAACAAGAGAAAAGCATGACAAATTTGTTTAATCAAAGTTTTATGTGACACAGGAGCCTTCAGAAACGAAGACCAAAAGACCCAGGGAAAACTACTTTTATGCTTAGGTTTGATGAAGAGTGGACATCCATGTTGAAATGTGATTAGACAAAAAGGGTGATTGAGTGGTAAAAGACAGAGGAAAACCTAGTAAGTCCTGTCTGTTCAGATTCTTCTGGGTTTCTGTAGAATTCCTTCCTCCTAGATATGGGCCAGGACCCCTCTGAAATGAGGTTCTTTAACGAGAAGAGAAAAGAGTGACCTTTCTAAGTTTAATGGCTTGCTTTGGGGAAAGGGTTCTAGTTTCTATGACCCACCTTAGGCAAGAGGAATTCTACGACTCACTTCAGGAGAGAAAGAGAGCAGGAGAAGGTCAGAGAGAGATTTTGCTTTTGAGGCTTTCCCATCTCCTTTAGTTCAAAGTACTCAGCATGCCAAAGTGCCATACTTTGTGTTATCATTTTCTGAGCCCCAATGCTTGGGTCACATATGGTAGCTTCAGCTCCTGACATTAGATCCACATTCAGGGAAAGAAAAATGAGAAAGGGATGATGCCAGGCAGATATATCCCCTTTTAATAGGAAAGCAAAACCTCCCCCAAAACATTCAGGAGACTTCCATCTACCATGTGTTAAGCACAGCTGCACACAGAACCAAGCAATAAAGGACACAGAACCAAGCCATGAAGCTGTGTGGCTACTGTTGGCTCAAGGGAAACTGAAATATGAGCATCTATCTGGGCACATTGCTCCCCAGTCTGGAGTTTTGTCAGCAAAGAAGGAGTGAATGAATATTAAGTAAGCAATCAACAATATCTGCCACAGTATTATTTACTGAATCTTCCATGTGCCAAGCTCTACACTGAGATCTTTTTATAAATTATTTCATTTACTCCTCACATTTAATACAATAAGGCTTTTTAAAATTAGTATTTTTTTAAACAGATAAGGAGATAGTGGCACAAAAAAAATGTAGACAACACAATTCAGCTACAAGGTGGTGAAAGTGCATTTCAAAACCAGGTATTTTAAGCCTAGAGCTTAGAGCTTAGCATTGTTGGGTTGATGGGAAAAAGTTACACACACACACACACACACACACACACACACACACACTCATAGGACCTCTGGAAAATTCTCTTATACCTATGAGCTATTATTGTGGCCAGAACATAGCGTGTGAGATCACATGCTTTACCCTTCCTCTGAAATTTCACCCCACAACTCTGGCACTCAACATTTTACAAGTGCTTCTGTTAAACACTATACGTATGTAAAACATTCCCCCACTCCCCACCTTGACTGGGTTTCTTGGGTTAGAGATTATATTTCTCAATGTTCTCCTCTCCATCAGTGCCTTGCTCTTACTCAACCAAAAAGTGAATGCTGCCAGTAAAAGCAACCAGAGTAAGTTTTTAAATTCAAAAGACCTGAAGTCCTGCTTTCCTAGGCATAGGGTCTGCTCCTTAGCAGCTTCAAAGGGGCTGTACTGGAGCAAGAAGGAACCGTAGGCAGGGGATTCATGGCTGGAGACAGACTTCACAGATACCCTCTATTCTCAGCTAATTAGTGTCTTCAACTCCTCTCTTGCTCATCTTCTTAGATTCCTCTCATTGTTGCTTTGAGAGTTTAAAATCGGAAAAATACTGTATTTCCTATTATAAACAGTATAATAGGAACACATAACATCAATGTCCTGGCCTAAGGCCTATGAGGCTTGGAATGTGTATGATCACCAAACATCAATAATTTAAGATCTATTCCAGTATAGAATACTGCAAGTATATCATGCTATGCTGTAAATGTAACACATTTAAAACTACAGCTCTCAGAGCTCTAAGCATGTGCCTAGACCTAAAACAGATCCAGCAGTAGGTCCACTTAAAAAAAATCAGATAGTATCTCTGTGTCTCTGTTTTTCATTAAACATTATGCTTGAGAATAATTTAAGCTCAGTCAGTGTCACAGAGTTAATACTATTTATTTGCCCAAAGTTACTTTAAAAAAATCCATTTCTACAGAGGTCCATCGGCATTGCCACTTTGCATTGGAACCTGTGGTCAAGCAATTAGCAACAGTTCTCAGTTGGTGTCCTTGTCTTAATGATCCACAAGTACAGAGAACTTTAGTGAGGAGGCTCCAGAAAGAATTCTGCTCTTGGATAGTAACTTGACAATCAAACCTGAGAATTATTAGGAAAGAGAATAGCCAAAGCAGAAAGGAAATGGGACAGCTTTGTATTGTAATTAAAATACAGGAATCAGATACATGTGGATTTTAATCCTAATACATATGCACTAGCTGTGTGAATTGGGGAAAGTTACTTAATCTCTTGAGTCTCATAGTTTTCATCTGTAAAACAGGAAGGATATGATACAAATATCTGACAGAAGGGACTTTAAGTTAATGTATGCAGTGCCTGTTTAGGCACCATGGTTAGGCATTCTATAAATAACACTATTATTTACATGAGACACACAGGGCAAAAGAATTAATAGAGCATATTGTTTATCATAGGAATCAGATCCCAGAGGGGCCAGTAGAACCAAGGAAAGGCTTTTCTTACTAAAGATGCTTTCCTCCAAGCTCACTTTACCTTATGCCTTGCTATTCTGCCTCCTCAGCTAGAGTGGCTATTCTGAAATATCCATGTGCTGGCTCCATACTATCCTACCAATAGCTATTTGTCACAGCCATCATGCCCACTAGCTCTGTGAAACTTTTGTTTCCAAGGTAAAAGAACAATTCCAGCCATGGTTTGTTTTTTTTTTCACTGTTGGTTAAATGGATCAGAAGGATCAGCTGCATATCTCTCCCACAAATAAGACCAGCACATTGCCTATTGGAAGGAGATCAGTATATTTGAAGGAGTCAGAGCCTCTCAGGTCTGCTTTTAAGAAAACAAAGTGTTTTCTACTATTATAAGTAGCCCCTGAACAAACAGTCCTACCTGCTAACAATGCAGGTTGAATAGATTGGCTATAAGTTGGTGTAGGGGTGTTTTCTGTGATCCTCATAAGTTTGTGGGTGTTTCCGTGATTCTCTTAAATTTGTAGTTGGGACTGACTCCTGTAACAAAAGACAGATTAACAGGAGAAAAACAAGTAGGTTTACAAATACATGCAGTGCACTTCACATAGAAGAAACCTCAATGAAAGGTGACTCAAAGCACTGGCTTAAAAACCTGGCTTATATAAGACCTTCAGCAAAGAACAATAAATTTTAGAGAAGTAACAGGACAAAGGAAAACAGTTTAAGGCTTCCAGAGGTGGGAAACTGTGGGAAGGTAAATTTATGAAAATAAACTAATAAAGCAAGGCTTGTTTGCATATTCCTCTGGTGCCATCTCTGGGCTGATAAGAACTGTCTCCAGTAAAAGATAATTTATATCCTGTCTTCAGGCAGAAAAGGAGGATAGAGAGAGCTTCTCTCCCTTTGCTGCTTCTTAACTGCCTTTAGTTTAAAAATTAGAGGTTACCTTCTCTATGTTAAAGAGGTATATTTTGGGGTGACATATTCTAATTTCCTTCACTGGGACTGAAGTCCCTAAGCCTAGCACAATAGGACTGAATAGAGCAAGGTGAAACTGTCTGATGAAATAAGATCACGCTGTATTCTGTTTCATTGGTCGATGTATCTGTTTTTGTACCAATACAATGCTGTTTTGGTTACTGTAGCTCTGTAGTATAGTTTGAAGTTGGGTAGTGTGATGCCTCCAGCTTTGTTCTTTGTGCTTAGGATTGCCTTGGCTATTCAGCCCCTTTATTGGTTCTATATGAATTTTAAAATAGTTTTCTCTAGTTCTTTGAAGAATGTCAATAGTAATTTAATAGAAATAGCATTGAATCTATAAATTGTTTTGGGCAGTATGGCCATTTTCATGATACTGATTCTTCCTATCCATGAGCAGCGAACGTTTTTCCATTTGTTTTTGTCATCTCTGATTTCTCTGAGCAGTGGTTTGTAGTTCTCCTTGTAGAAATCTTTCACCTCCCTAGTTGTCTGTATTCCTGGATATTTTATTGTTTTGTGGGAATTGTGAATGGGAGTTCATTCCAGATTTGGTTCTCAGCTTGACTGTTGTTTGTATTCTATTATAAAGATACATGCACGTGTATGTTCACTGCAGCACTACTCATAATAGCAAAGACATGGAGTCAACCTTAGTGTCCATCAATAATAGACCTGGTAAAGATAATATGTTACATAGACACCATGGCATACTATGCAGCCATAAAGAAGAATGAGATCATGTCCTTTACAGGAACATGGATGGAGCTGGAGGCCATTATCCTTAGCAAACCAACACAGGAACAGAAAACCAAATATCACATGTTCTCACTTATAAGTGGGAGCTAAATGATGAAACCACATGGACACATAGACAGAAACAACACACACTGGGGCCTTTTAGGGGGGGAGGGTGGGAAAAGGGAGAGGATCAGGAAAAATAACTAATGGGTACTAGGGCTAATACGTGGAATAATCTGTACAACAAAACCCCGTGACACAAGTTTGTCTATGTAACAAACCTGCACTTGTACCACTGAACTTAAAAGTTTTCTTAAAAAAAAAAAAGATCCTTCATGGATATAAAACAACAATTCAAATTTTACTGTCAAGCAGAATGCTGTTCAGCCTAATGATTTTTGTTTCAAATTCTCCTCCTTGGCTGTTTGAAATAGACTATACATTTTCTCTGTGGTGATCTCAGCCTACACCAATTCAAATACAATATGATATGGTTTGTCTTAGTTTTCCTTTTTAGAGGATACATCTGCATGCTGACTTCTTTCACCAAATAGCTGTTGCATGAGACAAGTGTGTAAGATCTATCAGTGCATTTCATTAGGAGTAAAAGCTCACAGATGGGATTCAGCAAAGTGATTTTAAATCTAAAGTGTTTACCTTTCAAACTCACCTGGCTATTGCACCATGGAGAAGATGAGGGAGGGAGGAGGCAGAGTTTCTATTTCTGTAGAAAAATTGTAAATAGGCAGCTAGGAAGTCATAACCCTGACAAGTATTGAAGCGCAGTGGATATTTATCTTTGAAAGAAAAACCAATTTTATTTGTTTTACATAATAATGGATTCAGAGAAGTTTCCAAAACAGAAAAATTAGTTAACTGATCAAGGCTTAGTTCTGAATATTTTGATAGGCTGAGTATACACAGAATGGAAGCTGACTCTAGATGTCCTATATGCTTTCCAAAGAATGTCTCAATATGTCAATTTTCTTTCATTGTGGAAGAAAAGAAAACAAAACAGCCACAATTTTCTCAGAGCAAATGGAAAGTATTATCTCTTTTCTGCAAACTAATAGGCCAGCATTCCTATTACATAATAAAGTCATAATTTTAAAAAGACCTTTATTTCCATGCGTTATAAGGAAAATTGTATTTTTCCTCACAATCGTGCAGCACTCCAACAACAACCAAAAAAGCCATCCACTAAGATTAAAGATCGTTCCAGACATCTAATTTCTCAAGACATAGATTTTCTGTAGCCAAAAATTAGATGAACTCCCAGATCAGGAAGAAAGCTTTCCAAAGCCCTGTCTTTAGTTGAGTTGACTTGCCCAGCATGACATATTAGGATGATCCAATCATTTTAAAGTAACAAATCCTCTCTTAAAGAGAAGGTAACCTCTGATATCATTAGAGACCCCAGTGTTCCTTTGGTTGTTACACTCTTTTCTTTTATTCTGATCTGTAATCTGTTAACCAGTGGGAAGTCAGGAGAACAAAGACATCTCAGACACTGTATATCAATCAAGGAATCAGCTGTACTACAATGACAACTCAGCTGGCGGCTTTGAAAGTTTATACCATGAGCCAGCATAAAATGTAATCATCTCAGAAGTCAGAGCATATTATGGGATAGAAAGCTTTTCTTTAGAGCCTGAGAAGATCAGCAGGAAAATATTTTATCGACATGGTATTGATGATGGTAACATAAGATAAAAATCTTCAACCGTTTCAAAAATTGTTTTAATAAACAATTCAGGAAAAATGATGGCCTTATATAACATTTCCATGGGGGGCACAGTCTTAAAGGGTGATGGTGAAATTTAGAACAAAGAGCAGCAGGAATTTTCCTATGACAGCATTTGTACATCCTTTCTAGTATAAGACCTGACTAGCACTACAGAACTGAAATAACACTGCAAAAGAAACACATTTTTTAAGGCCAAAAGGACTTTTAAAAATAAACATTTTCTTTTTTCATTCTTGAAAATCCATTGAGACTATTTCTCTCTCAGTTATTGGCCTCACCCAGTAAGCGAATATTGTGGCATTCTAAAGTTCTAGAATCAAGCACGTTGGAGTTCACTGAGATTAGCACTGATCTTTTGACACTAGCTGGCCATCTGATGAGAGAAAAGCATTCTTAAGTGAGCTACGTGCCAAGTACAAAGGCAGAAAGTTGATTACATTGTCTTACTCTCCCAAGCTCCAGCTCCCTTCTATTATGCAAGAAGTTCCAGTATTCTAGCACATTCTTGCTTGCGAAGCTTTGAGGTTCTTATCACTCAGCATAATGTAGAAACTAATATGGTTTATTTAAATTTTTGCCTGTTTTGTACGTTCTCTGAAGCAAACAGTTTTTTTACCAATATCTCCCTTCTAGGTCTATTTCAATCATGGCTGTTGTCAATATTAATGTCATCATTTACCCTTACCAAACATTAATTACATGGCATGTGCTGTGCTAAATACTTTCCATACATAATTTTATTGAGTCCTAACAACCATCTTGTGAGGAAGGCAATATCTCTACATTATGTAAAATAGAATTTAGGCTTGCCTAAGATCATCCTGTTAGCAAGTCACAGAGCTGAAATATGAACGTGGTTTTCCTGAACTCGAAGCCCATCTGTCAGGTTTTATACTATACCATTTACCAAAGCTGAGCTTAAACCCTTCTTGCAACTTTAATCCATTTCCTTGTTAGAGTTTTGCACTATAGTGTCCAAAATCTCTCATGCAATACCAGGAAAAGGAAAACTCTTGTCCACTTTTGGCTTACAAGACTGGGGAGAGCTAGTAATTGGAATAATCTAAAAATTATCTTAAAAACAAAAGCATATTGAAAACCTCACCCCCACACTATGTTCCAACTGTACTAAACCACTTGTTATGCTAACTGGGTCCTGCTTTACACTTGCTTGCCTATTTGCCTGTAATTTCCTTTTTAAAATTTGCAAAATGTCCAGCCTTTCCTTATTTCAATACCTAATGTGCATTTTCAACAGCATATTTATTATCAGTGTCACAGAGATTTGCTCCCTCCAAAGCCTGCTGAAAAATGTAGGCTTCTTGCACACGTTAACAACCTGTGTTGGGGTTTTTTTGTCTCTGTGTTTAATGCTGAAGCCTCTTTCTTTGGGACACTTCAAACTCTGATCCATAGCCATGTGAACGACCCCTCTGCTTTCTGCTGCAAACAGGAGAAAGTGCTGCAAATAAAAAAATTCTTTAAAGTCCATCTTATAGTGTGAGCTTAAAACACCTTTCTTCCTACTTACACTATCTTCCTCCTCAAATGAATAAAGATATAAACACCGTCACAATTTCTATGTTATATGCTCTCATTATTTAACTATGTTATACTGCACTTCAGGCTGGGCATGGTGGCTCACGCCTGGAATCCCAACACTTTGGGAGGCCAAGGTGGGACCCAGGAGCTTGACACCAGCCTGAACAACACAGGGAGATCCCGTCTCTAAAAATAACAATAAAAAACTTAGCCAGGAGTGATGGTGCACACCTGTGGTCCCAGCTACTTAGGAGGCAGAGTTAGGAGGATCACCTGACCCTTGGGGGAAGGGCCGAGGCTACAGAGAGCCATGATTGGGCCACTGCACTCCAGCCTAGGTGACAGAGTGAGACTCTCTCTCTCTCTATCTCTCTGTGTGTGTGTGATAGATAAACACACACACATACACACATATATAATACATATATATATATACATACACACATATACACTGCACTTCCAAATCAAAAAATAATTTTATTGACTCATAACTCTTAAATTTGAAGAGGATCCCAGATTGTCTTCCATCTTTTTGCACAGAATTACAAGAGATATTTTGGACATCATGTGAAGCTTTGAATAGAGAAATAAAAATGAGTGCTGGCACTCTTCTATACAGATGTCTGTACCTTTGGGGCTCCGATGTCTCCTTACTCCTAGGTAGTTAGGGGGTTACTTAGAGGTTATTGGGGAGAATTTCTGAGTGGCTTCGTTATGCAGATTACAATAATAGCAACTGGTGGGGGGAAAAAAAGAAAGAAAAGCCAAGATTCCTCTATTCAAGAAACTGATGTATTTTTGCTACAGATATTCTAATCGTATCAATGATGGAAGATATCACTGAGGGCTTGCAAGGCAAGAGGATCTGTGTTACATATTCATTCTCTCACTTAACCTTCATGATAACCCTACAGAGAGAAATAATTACTAGCTTTTGTTCAAATTTGAGTTGACAGGCACAGAAAGGTTAAAGAGTGTACTCATAGTATCACAACCAGTGAAAGTACAACACCCAGGTCTGGAGCCCATGCTCTTGACACTAGACTATCCTAGAACTTCAGAAATGTTACTGAAATAAACCTCTCCTGCTTCCAAACAAAGAAACACAAGAAAAGTTCATCAGAAGAGAACTTAATGAGAAAAGCAGGACCCTAGACTAAACAAAATACCATTTTCTTAGTGTATCAATTGATGTCATCTAATTTATTCATTCAAAAAGCATTTATTGTGCTTACTTAATATGTGCCAGGAACTGTTCTAGGTGGTAATCTATCAGTGGATAAAACAGACAAAAAATCCTCACCTTCCTGTGTTGAAATCAGACAATAATAATAAGTATGCAAGCTAGATAATAATGGGCAGAGACAGCAGAAGAAGAAAAGTGGAGTAGGGAACCCCAGGGTGGGAGGGTTGTTCAAGAGATTAGGGGGACAAGGAAAAATCTGAATGAAGACCGAGAAGGTGTGGTCAGGGAAGTAGGAGGAAAACCAGAAGAGTTTGGTGGCCTAGAAGCCAAGTGAAAAGTGGTTTCTAAGGAAGAAAGAGTAATCAACTATATCACATGCTGTGTGGTGTCCTTATGTGTCATTTTGGAAGAGCTATGTTGGGAAAAACCCGAGTGGAGTAGGCTCAAGAGGAAATGGAAGAGACGAATTGGAGGCAGCTAGGGTGACTATAAAAAAATATCACAGACTGCTGGGTTAAAACAGCAGAAATATATTTCCTCTCCATTGTGGAGGCTTAAAGTCCAAAGATCAAGGTGTTGGCAGGTCTGGTTTCTCCTGAGGACTTTCTCCTTGGCTTGCAGGGGGCTGCCTTCTCATGGTATCTTCATGTGGTCTTTCCTCTGTGCCCATTCCCCTAGTGTCTCTCTGTGGGTTCAAATTTCCTCTTCTTTAAGGACACTAGTCAGATTGGATTAGGATCCCCCCAGTGGCCTTGCTTTAACTTAATCAAGGCCCTATCTCCAAACGTAGTCACGTTCTGTGGTACTAGGGAGTCAGGGATTCCATATATGAATTTAGAGGGGATACAAAATTCAGCACAAAACACAGCACATACAGACAACTTTTTAAATGAGATGAGCAGAACAGGGGGTCAGAAAACTGGGATGGTAATTGAGTGCAATCAATAAAGAGATTTCTATTTTATTTTATTATTATATATATTTTTTGAGTTGGAGTCTTGCTCTGTCACCTAGGCTGGAGTGCAGTGGCACAATCTCGGCTCACTGAAACCTCTGCCTCCAGGTAAGTAATTCTCCTACCTCAGCCTGCCTCCTGAGTAGCTGGGATTACAGGTGCCTGCTACCACGCCCAGCTAATTTTTATTTCACCATGTTGGCCAGGCTGGTCTTGACCTCCTGACCTCGTGATCTGCCTGCCTCAGGCTCCCAAAGTGCTAGGATTATAAAGGCGTAAGCCACCACACCTGGCCTATTGCATTTTTAAATGAAAGAAATGACTGTGTTATGTTGTATGCTGCTGCAGTTGATCTGGTAAGGTGGAACAATTACTTAGTGTCACAAAAGAGGATGTTATATGTAACACAATTATACATTCTGCTTAGTTTGCTTCATAGATTCCTGTATAAGTTATGCTTTTAGGAACTTTCTTCAGAATATATTCTTCCAAATTCTACTTTCAAAGAATGTCAGTGGGATAGAGTTCTGGTTTCACAAATATTTGGAAAATAGAACTATTCACTGTGTTAGAAGTGGCTAATGACAGTTGTTGACAATAAATGATTATTACCACAGGGGCCACTTGTCTCTTTGTGCATTTGGATAAGGAAAGGCTGACCTGGAGACCCTTAGAGGTTATGGAAACACTCCCCCCTGAGGGATAAGACTCGTGGGGAATGAGGTGATTACAGAGTGGGCTGACTAACAGTGAGTTGCCCACCAGCCTCTGGGGAATGGGAATGTGCTTGCAGCGAGATACTCCATGGAAGCATTGCACTCTCTAGTCCCATGGTGTTTCCCTACTTTTGGGACCCAGAGTTTAATGTAAAAATGGGATCCCTGATTTTGAGGGACCTGTGTTCTACCTTCCACCTGTGCCTGCTTTTCACATTTAAATTTTTAGCACTATAAACTACATACTTTCTTTCTTCTCATGAAAGGGCTCCACCTGGAAGCCAATAATGTAATTAAGATACAAGCTAAGTTAAAAAGCCAAAATACAACTTTCTGACATTTATCTGGCTATTATGAACCTCTTTTGTAAATAAATTTACATCTATAAACAAAAATCTCCATTTGTGACAGCATCTCCCTCTGTGCACCTAAACCTCTACAAACTTTTAGGATGGAGAAGAAAATGGCTTAAAGTTTACATAGCAAATCTTACCTTTGTTTATATCTAAGTTCTGTGCCTTTGTCCTGGGTTCTGCATCTTTAAAAGTATTTAGCTTCTAAGTTTTTCACTAAAAACAAGGGTTACTAACAGTTAACACTGTAACTAATGTATATAATTAAAAGCACTAGATATAAGATAAACAATTCTATATACAAAGTGTATAAGAAAAGCAGGATGTGTTTTTGATTTAAAAAGATTATAAGAAGATATGATAATGATGTGATTTTTGTTAAAGGAAAAGCATTTTTGCCTAAGTTAGAGGCTTTAAGTGTTGTTTTAAATGAATTAAAAAGAATGATAAATAAAACAATGTATAGAAAGCTGAAAAAAGAGAATGGAAAATGTTGTAAAGCGTTATGAAAGGTTTATAGTAATCTTACCTTGTGTATTAGTTCATTTTTATACTGCTATAAAGAACTACCTGAAACTGGGTAATTTACAAAGGAAAGAAGTTTAATTGACTCACAGTTCAGCATGACTAGGTAGGCCTCAGTAAACTGACAATCATGGCAGACGGTGAAAGGGAAGCAAGGCATTTTGCTTGCAGGCAGCAGGAAGAAGTGCTGAGTGAAGCAGGAAGCGCCCCTTATAAAACAACCATATTACCTCGTATTCAAACTGATTAAGAATGTATTTGTTTATTAGTTTTTATTACAATTAACTTTAGAATTATAATACATGAATGTAAAAGTGAAATTTAGGTTTCTCTTTGGAAAGAGATTTCCATGTAATAATAATAAGAAATAAAATATTTTTGTTTACTTTTTGAGTAAGCTACAAACAAAAAGAGGGAAAGAGGAAGAGATTGATTCAGTTTGCCTTCTGATGTATTTTGATTGTTTGGGAAACCAAGTCTTCTCTCCATAAAAGAGTAAAGGATTTTGCTTTTTGAAATCTTTGAATTATCACATTGGCTAAATGAATGACTTATTTTACAGTGACCTGTGAAACTATTTTGTGATATCAAGTTTTTAGACCTTTGATATTTGACAAATTTTCCAAAATTGTATTTCAAATTATAAATTTAATCTTTTTTACCTCAAATTAACAGTTTGGATATTAGGGCCCCTGAAAGTCCAAAAGAGATATAATCAGCCTATTAAAATTATACAAGAAGCATTGCCAAATATAAAGTGATGTTTAACTTTCTGTGGGTTATGTTTATAAAAACATGTTTTTAACGTGTCCCACAGTTGCATGAAATTCCTAAAATTCTGATGTCGTACTATATGTTAGGATTAATAATTATGATTATTATGGTAAATTGTTGTGTGTCACAGAAATAACCCAATTTCCTTGTCAATTTTGTCTTTAATTATGATTGTTCTAAGACTAATGTCATTCAAAGCAATTATTGTTTTACTTTGATTCTTCTCAGAAAATAGATTATAATCAGCCACAGTCAAAAATTTGCTTTTTTAAAGAAAATCATAGAAAGGACTCTGACAAGTTCTGTTGAGTATAGTTTTCTGATAATTTTGGAGATTATACCTTTGGGCTTGGAAAAAATCTTCCAAGACTTTAATCAAAAAGCTGGTTTGTTCATGTGGATTCCTAACCCAACATCAAGCAGAACAACAGTTAATTACATGAGATTGAAATAATAGAGAACTAAACTTTTCTTTTACTTTTAAAATGTGAAACATACTGATTCTTTTTATATTTTATTTTCCAGAGTCATGAATTTTTTTCTGTTGGGCTACTTATAACTTACAACAAATTGGGCAAAGTATACTTACTCTTGCAAGGAAAATTTAAAGCATATCTTTTTCTCTCCATCTGATTTCTCCAGAATAAAATATTTTTGAGTATTTTTTTCAACTTTGACTTTAGATTCAGGGGTTACATGTGCATGTTTCTTACCTGAGCAACCCTGAGGTTTGGGGTACACATGATCCCATCACCCAGGTGTGAATATTCTTAATTTATGGCATTAGAGTTATTTGAATAAGTTCAATAAGTATTTGTTCTCTTTTACAACAGGACACAATAGAAAACACTGGTTATTTTACCAAGGCTTTGACTGAAACGTCATATTTTCAGATATGACCAGACTAGTTTTAAGAATTAAGGTTGACTTTATAGAGGTGAGAAAAGGATCCTTGAAAAGACTGCTCTGATACTTCCTTTATATAATATAATTTCTTTACAAAATTCCTCTAGTAAGTAAAGAATGCCACTTTCTGACAGGCCCAGGAACACCAAGTTATTTTAGAACATCAAAAAGAGAGGAATTTACCAATTTCATACAGGTATCTGCAGGCATAGATAAATTTTTGGCTTGGCTCAAGAGGCTTTTAAAAGTCTAATTTAAAATTCTTTATGACAAAAAGTACAGCAAAGCCAATTTTAAAAGAGCCTGTATAGCCAATAACTATTATTTGTGCACACTACTATAAAAATAATCACAACAAGTATAATAAGACTAAAATAAATTTTTCAAATAAGTTGTTCCTATTGTGACTGGTCTTTGGTAGAAATGGGAAGCAGGAGAGGAAAAATTATGTTTCTAAAGAAAACTGTAGAGGGGTGGGGTTAAGATGGCCAACTAGAAGCAGCAGCAGTTGGAAGCTCCCACCAAGAAGAACCAAAACAGCATGTGAATCCTGCACTGGCAACCAAGGTGATATGGTTTGGCTGTGTCCCCACCCAAATCTCATCTTGCATTGTAACTCCCACAATTCCCATGTGTTGTAGGAGGGACCTGGTGGGAGATAATTGACTCATGGGGATGGGTCTTTCCTGTGCTGTTCTCATGATAGTGAATAAGTCTCACAAGATATGATGGTTTTAACAATGGGAGTTTCCCTGCACAAGCTTTCTTCTCCTGTCTGCCACCATGTGAGACATGCCTTTCACCTTCCACCATGATTGTGAGGCCTCCCCAGCCAGGTGGAACTGTGAGTCCAATAAACCTCTTTGTTTTGTAAATTGCCCAGTCTCGGATATGTCTTTATTAGCAGCATGAAAACGGACTAATACAGTAAATTGGTACCAGTAGAATGGGGCACCGCTGGAAAGATACCCGAAAATGTGGCAGCAACTTTGGAACAGGGTAACAGCCAGGAGTTGGAACAGTTTGGAGAGTTCAGAAGAAGACAGGAAAATGTGGGAAACTGGAAATTCCTACATACTTGTTGAATGGCTTTGCACAAAATGCTGATAGCAATACGGACAATAAAATTCAGGCTGAGGTGGTCTCAGATGGAAAGGAGAAACTTACTAAAACCTGGAACAAAGTCGACTCCTGTTATGTTTTAGCAAAGAGACTGTCGCATTTTGCCCCTGCCTTAGAGATTTGTGGAACTTTGAACTTGAGAGAGATGATTTAGGGTATCTGACAGAAGAAATTTCTAAGCAGCAAAGTATTTAAGAAGTGACAGGTGCTGTTAAAGACATTCATTTTTATAAGGGAAGCAGAGCATAAAAATTCAGAACACTTGCAACATGACAATGCAGTAGAAAAGAAAATCCCATTTTCTGAGAAGAAATCCAAGCTGGCTGCAGAAATTTGCATAAATAATGAGGAGCCAAATATTAATCCCCAAGACAATTGGGAAAATGTCTCCAGGGAATGTCAGAGGCCTTCCTGGCAGCCCCTCCCAGAGGCTAGGAGGAAACAGTGGTTTTATGTGCCAGGCCCAGGGTCCCCATGCTGTGTGCAGCGTAGGGACTAGGTGTCCTACATCCCAGTTGCTCCAGCCATGGCTAAAAGGGGCCAAAGGAGAGCTTGGGCCACGGCTTCAAAGGGTGCAAGCCCCAAGCCTTGGCAGTTTCCATGTGGTATTGAGCATGCAAGTACATAGAAGTCAAGAATTGAGGTTTGGGAACCTCCGCCTAGATTTCGGAAGACTTACAGAGACTCCTGGATGCCCAGGCAGAAATTTGCTGCAGCAGCGGGGCTCTCATGGAGAACCTCTACTAGGGCAGTGTGGAAGGGAAATTTGGGATTGAAGCTACCACACAGAGTCCCTACTGGGGCACCACCTAGTGGAGGCATGAAAAGAGGGCCACTATCCTCCAGACCCCAGAATGGTAGATTCACCAACAATTTGTACCATGCACCTGGAAAAGCCACAGACACTGACACTCAATGCCAGCCCATGAAAGCAGCCAGGAGGGAAGCTGTACCCTGCAAAGCCAAAGGGTCAGAGCTGCCCAAGACCATGGGAACCCACCTCTTACATCAATGTGACCTAGATGCAAGACATGCAGTCAAAGGAGATCATTTTGGAGCCTTAAGATTTTGCTGCCCTGCTGGATTTCAGATTTGCACAGGACCTGTAGCCTCTTTGTTTTGGCCAATTTCTCCCATTTGGAATGCCTGTATTTACCCAATGCCTGTACCCCCATTGTATCTAGGAAGTAACTAACTTGCTTTTGATTTTACAGGCTCGTAGATGGAAGTAACATGCCTTATCTTGGATGAGACTTTGGACTGTGGACTTTTGAGTTAATGCTGAAATGAGTTAAGACTTTGGGAGACTGTTGGGAAGGCATTACTGGTTTTGAAATGTGAGGACATGAGGAGTCAGGGGTGAAATAATACAGTTTGGCTGTGTCACCACCCAAATCTCATTCCCATAATTCCCACATGTTGTGAAAAAACCTGTTGGGAGGTAAATTGAATCATGGAGGTGGGTCTTTCCCTTGCTGTTCTTGTGATAGTGAATAAGTCTCATATGATCTGATGGTTTTAAAAATGGGAGTTTCCCTGCACAAGCTCTCTTCTCTCATCTGCTTCCATGTGAGATGTACATTTCACCTTCCACCATGATTGTGAGGCCTCCCCAGGCACGTAAAACTGTGAGTCCAATAAACCTCTCTCTCTCTTTGTGTGTGTGTGTGTGTGTGTGTGTGTGTATGTGTGTGTAAATTGCCCAGTCTTGGGTATGTCTTCATCAGCAGCATGAAAATGGACTAATACCCAAGGTATCCAGGTTCTATCATCAGAACTGACTAGGCAGTTGGCATTACCCTCGGAGAGCAAGGAAAAGCAGGGTGGTGCATTGGCCCACCTGAGAGCCACATGGGGCAGGGGAACCCCCACCACTAGCCAAGGAAGGGGGTGAATGAGCATGCTACCCAGCCTGGGAAAGGGTGCTTTTTCCATGGAACCATGCAACCTACAGATCAGAAGATCCCACTCGGGAGCCCATACCACCAGGTCCTTGGGCCCCAACCACAGAGCCATGCAGGTTCTCATCAGCCACTTAGCTGGAGTTTGCCTAAGACCATCAAGTTCCTAAAGGGAGGGACAGCTGTCATTACTGCTGCTGCCTGCTGTCTAAGCCATCTGAGCTCCTTAGAGAAAGGGTAGCAGTCATCATCATGGCTGCCTAAGACAACTGAGCTCCCCGAGGGAGGGGCAGCCAGCATCACTGCAGCTGCCGACTGCCTAAGAAAACTGAGTTCCCCAGGAGAGAGATGGCAGCCATCATGGCGGCTGCTAACTGCCTAAAACACTGAACTCCCGGGGGGAAGGGCAGCAGCAATCACTATAGCTCCAGGCTGCATTGTCCCCCTGCTGGAACTGGGAAAATTAGATGGCTTGGTCCCAGTAGGTATTCCCCACAGCACAGCACACCAGCTGTAGCAGACCATGGCCAGACTGCCTCTTTAGGCCAGACCCTGACCCAACCTTCCTCACTGGGCTGGGCCTCCCTGAAGCAACTCCAGCAACTCCAGCCAGGTGCTTAGGGACAGAACTCTGATGTCCCTGGGTCTGAGCCCCTAAGGGGTGGGGTGGTCATAGTCTCCATGGATCAGCAGGCTTAGCCTTTTGCCTTGCTAGCTCTGAGGAATCCAAGCAGGCCAGATGAGTGGCTTTCCCCCCAGCACAACACACCCCCTCCACCAACAGATAGCCAAAGTGCTTTGTTAAATGGGTCTTGATTCCCATGCCCCTCAACTGGGTGAGACCCCCCACAACAGGGGTGACCAGACACCCTATACAGGAGCGTTCCTAGTCAGGTCAGTGCCCCTTGAGGTCAGAGATCACAGAGGAAGGAGCAGGCACCCATCCTTTGCTTTTTTCCAGCCTCCTCGTGTGACATCCCCAGGTGCAGTGGTGCCCCAGATGAATAGGACCTGAAGTGAATCCCCAAAAAACTTCAACAGCCCTACAGAAGAGGAACCTGACTACTGAAAGTAAAGCAAACAAACAGAAAGCCTCAACAGCAATCAACAAAAAGTCCCCACGAAAACCTCATCAAAGCAGCCTCAAAGATCAAAACTAGACAAACTCATGAAGATAAAAAGAATCAATGAAAAAACGCTAAAAACTCACAAGGCTAGAGTGCATCTTCTCCTCCAAATGATCATAATATCTCTCCAGCAAAGGAACAAAACTGGACAGAGAAGGAAATGGACGAATTGACAGAAGTAGCTTCAGAAGGTGGGTAATAACAAAGTGCTGAGGTAAAGGAGCATGTTCTAACCCAAGGCAAAGAAGCTAAGAACCATGACGAAAGGTTACTATAAGTCCTTACTAGCATAACCAGTTTAGAGAGAAACATAAATGACCTGAAAAACACAGCATGAGAACTTCGTGATGCATACACAAGTATCAATAGCTGAATCAATCAAGTGGAAGAAAGAACATCAGAGCTTGAAGACTATCTCATTGAAATAAGCTAGGGAGACAGGAATAGAGAAAAAAGAATGAAACGGAATGAAAAAAACATCCAAGAACTATGGGACTCTGTAAAATGACCAAACCCATGACTGATTGGAGTACCTGAAAGAGATGAGGAGAATGAAACCAAGTTGGAAAACACACTTCAGCATACCATCCAGGAGAAATTCCCCAACCTAGCAATACAGACCAACATTCAAATTCAGCAAATATGGAGAACCCCAGTAAGATACTCCATAAGAAGATCAACCCCAAGACACATAATCATCAGATTCTCTAAGATTGAAATGAAGGAAAAAATGTTAAGAACATCCAGAGAGAAAGGCCAGGTCACCTACAAAGGGAAGCCCATCAGACTAACAGTAGAACTCCAGTAGAAGCCCTACAAGCCAGAAGAGATTGGGGGCCAATATTCAACATTCTTAAAGAAAAGAATTTTCAACCCAGAATTTCATATCCAGCCAAACTGAGCTTCATAAACAAAGGAGAAATAAAATCCTTTTCAGACAAGCAAATGCTGAGGGATTTCATCACCACCAGGCCTGTCTTGCAAGAACTCCTGAAGAAAGCACTAAATATAGAAAGGAAAAACTAGTACCAACCACTGAAAAAACACACTGAAATACAAATACCAATGACACTATGAAGAAACCATATCAACTAGTGTGCCAAATAACCAGATAGAATCATGATGACAGAATCAAATTCACACATAACAATATTAAACTCAAATGTAAATGGGCTAAGTGCCCCAATTAAAAGACACAGACTGGCCAAATAAGTAAAAAGTCAAGACTCATGAGTGTGCTGTATTCAAGAGACCCATCTCAAAGACACACATAGGCTCAAATTAAAGGGATGGAGGAAAATGTACTAAGCAAATGGAAAGCAGAAAAAAGCACGGGTTGCAATCCTTATCTCTGACAAAACAGACTTTAAACCAACAAAGATAAAAAAAGACAAAGAAGGGCATTACATAATGGTAAAGGGTTCAAATAAACAAGAAGAGCTAACTATACTAAATATATATGCACCCATTACAAGAACACCCAGATCCATGAACAAGTTCACAGAGATCTACAATTATACTTAGACTGACATACAATAATAGTGGAAGACTTTAACACCCCACTGTCAATATTAAACAGATCATTGAGAAAGAAAATTAACAAGGATATTTAGGACTTGAACTCAGCTCTGGATTAAGTGGACCTGATAGAGATCTAGAGAACTCTCCACCCCAAAACAACAGAATATACATTCTTCTCACACTTACTCTAAAATCAAGCACATAATTGGAAGTAAAACACTCCTCAGCAAATACAAAAAATACTGAAATCATAACAGTTTTTCAGACCACAGCACAATTGAATTAGAACTCAAGATTAAGAAATTCACTCAAAACCACACAATTACATGGACATTGAACAACCTGCTTCCGAATAAATCCTGGGTAAATAATGAAATTAAGGCAGAAATCAAGAAGTTCTATGAAAGGAATAAGAACAAAGTGAAAATGTACCAGAATCTCTGGGACGCAGCAAAAGCAGCGTTAAGAAGGAAATTTATAGTACTAAATGCCCATATCAGAAGGCTCAAAAGATCTCAAATAAACATTCTAACATTGAAACTAAAAGATCTAGAGAAGCAAGAGCAAACAAATCTAAAAGCTAGCAGAAGACAAAAAATAACTAAGATAAGATTGGAACTGAAGGAGATAGAGACATAAAGAATCCTTCAAAAAATCAATGAATCCAGGAGCTGGTTTTTGAAAAAAAAATAATAAAGTAGATAGACTGCTAGACAGACTAAAATGAAAAGAGAGAAAAATCAAATAGACACAATAAAAAATGATAAAAGGGGTATCACCACTGACCCCACAGAAACACAAAATACTGACAGAGAATACTATAAACACCTCTATGCAAATGAACTAGAAAATTTAGAAGAAATGGATAAATTCCTAGATAAATGGATAAATTTCTGTTATTCAGTCTATTCCTTGAATAGACCAATAACAAATTCTGAAATTGAGGCAGTAATAAATAGCTGACCAGCCAATAAAGGCCCAGGACCAGACAGATTCACAGCCAAATTCTACCAAAGAATAAAGAGGAGCAGGTACCATTTTTTTCTGAAACAATGCCAAATGGTTGAAAAGGAAGGACTTCTCCCTAACTCATTTTCTGAGGCCAGCATCATCCTGATACCAAAACCTGGCAGAGACACACACAAAAAAGAAAAGTTCAGGCCAATATCCCTGATAAACATTGATGTGAAAATTCTCAATAAAATACTGGCAAACTGAATCCAGTGGCACATCAAAAAGCTTATCCACCATGATCAATGTGGCTTTATTGCCAGAATGCAAGACTGGTTCAACACACACAAATCAATAAGCATAATTCATCACAGAAGCAGAACCAATGACAAAAACCACATGATTATCTCAATAGATGCAGACAACACCTTCGATAAAATTCAACATCCCTTCATGTTAAAAACTCTCAATAAACTAGTTACTGATGGAACATATCTCAAAATAGTAAGAACCATTTATGACAAACCCACAGCCAATATCATACTGAATGGGCAAAAACTGGAAGCATTCCCTTTGAAAACCAGCACAAGACAAGGATGCCCTCTCTCAACACTCGTATGAAACATAGTATTGGATGTTCTGGCCAGGGCAATCAGGTAAGAGAAAGAAATAAAGTGTATTCAAATAGGAGGAGAGGAAGTCAAATTGTCTCTATTTGCAAACAACATTATCCTATATCTAGGAAACCCCATCATCTCAGCCCAAAAGCTCCTTTAGCTGATAAGCAACTTCAGCAAAGTCTCAGAATACAAAATCAATGTGACAAAATCACAAGCATTTCTATACACCAACAATAGACAAGCAGAGAGATAAGTCATGAATGAACTCTCATTCACAACTGCTACAAAGAGAATAAAATGCCTAGGAATATAGCTAACAAGGGATATGAAGGACCTCTTCAAGGAGAAATATAAACCACTGCTCAAGGAAATAAGAGAGGACACAAACAAATGGAAAAACATTCCATGCTCATGGATAGGAAGAATCAATATAAAAATGGCCATCCTGCCCAAAGTAATTTATAGATTCAATGTTATTCCCATTGAACTACCATTGACATTCTTCACAGAATTTTTTTTTAAAACTATTTTAAAATTTACATGAAACTGGACAGGCATGGTGGTTCATGCCTGTAATCCCAACACTTTGGGAGGCTGAGGTGCGTGGATCATCTGAGGTCAGAAGTTTGAGACCAGCCTGGCCAACATAGTAAACCCCATCTCTACTAAAAGTACAAAAATCAGCTGGGTGTGGTGGCATGCACCTGTAATCCCCCAGCTACTCAGGAGGGTGAGGCAGGAGGGTCACTTGAACCCAGGAGGGGGAGGTTGCAGTGAGCCAAGATTGTCCCACTACACTCCAGCCTAGTTGACAAAGTGATACTCCATCTCAAAATAAACAAATAAAATAAAATAAAATTTACATGAAACCAACAAATCCATATAGCCAAGACAATCCTAAGCAAAAAGAATGCAGCTCAGCTGGAGGCATCACGCTATCCGACTTCAAACTATACTACAATGCTACAGTATCCAAAACAGCATAGTACTGGTACCAAAATAGACAAATAAACCAATGGAACAGAATAGAGATCTCAGAAATAAGTCCACACATCAACAACCATCTGATGTTTGACAAACCTGACAGAAAAAAATCAATAGGGAAAGTATTCCCTATTTAATAAATGGTGCTGGGAAGACTGGCTAGCCATATGCAGAAAACTGAAACTGGACTCCTTCATTAGATTTTATACAAAAATTAACTTAGGATGAATTAAAGACTTAAATGTACAACACACAACCATAAAAACCCTAGAAGAAAATCTAGGCAATACAATTCAAGACATAGGCATGGGCAAAGATTTTATTATGAAATTGCCAAAAGCAATTGTAACAAAAGCAAAATTGATAAATGGGATCCAATTAAAGAGCTTCTGTACAGCAAAAAAACTATCATCGGTGTGAACCAGCAGCCTACAGAATGGGAGAGAATTTTTGCAATGTACCCATCTGACAAATGACCAATATCCAGAATTTACAGGAAACTTAAAAAAATTTACAAGAAAAAAACAAACAACTCCATCAAAAATTGGGCAAAGGACATGAACAGACCACTTCTCAAAAGAAGACATTTATGGGGCCAACAAACATGAAAAAAAGCTCAACATCACTGATCATTAGAGAAATGCAAGTCAAAACCACAATGACATACCATCTCATGCCAGTAAGAATGGAAATTATTAAAAAGTCAGGAAACAACAGATGCTGGCAAGGCTTTGGAGAAATAGTAATGCTTTTACATTGATGGCGGGAAAGTAAATTAGTTAAACCACTGTGGAAGACAGTGTGGCAATTCCTCAAGGATCTGGAACCAGAAATCCCATTTGACCCAGAAATCCCATTACTAGGTATGTACCCAAAGGAATATAAATCATTCTATTATAAAGATACATTCACATGTATGTTTATTGCAGCACTATTCACAATAGCAAAGACTTGGAATCAACCAAAATGCCCATCAATAATAGAGTGGATAAAGAATATGTGATACATATACACCATGGAATTCTATGCAGCCATAAAAAGGAATGAGATCATGTTTTTTTGCAGGGACATGGATGAAGCTGGAAGCCATCATCCTCAGCAAACTAACACAGGAACAGAAAACCAAACACTGCATGTTCTCACTCATAAGGGGGAGCTGAACAATGAGAACACATGGACACAGGGAGGGGAACACCACACACCAGGCTGTGTTGCGGGGAAGGAGGGAGGGAGAGCATCAGGATAAATAGCTAAGTCATGTGGGCCTTAATACCTAGGTGATGGGTTGATAGGTCCAACAAACCACCATGGCATACATTTACATATGTAACAAACCTGCACATTCTGCATATATATCCTGGAACTTAATAAAATAAAATAAAATAAAAAACTATAGTATACTTGTTATTAAATTCTAGCTTCTTCCATTGTTTTTCAGTTTTTATTATTTACTTACAATTTAGATTGAATGCTGAATCCTTTCCTGACTACAAGTCTCTAAACAGATTTTTACATTTTTATTCTGTTTTTCTCACTTGGACTTAAAGAAATTGCCACTATCTTTTTCCTAAGGCCCTGCAAGCTTACGTTCATACCTTGAAATACAGGTGGGAAAAACTTGTCAGATTGCCACTGCCTTCTTTCACTTTAACTGAAGATGCTTTGAGTCTAACATCTGGACACTTCAACTGGCTGCCCTCCAGACTCTAAGGACATGGGTTCTTAGACTGCTCTCAACATTAATTTTCGCTTTCTTCTTTTGAAAGCCTATCTTCAATGTCATGTCCTAAAATTAGACACAGCTGTTTAATGAGACTGGCCTATTCCCAGAAATGGGAGAATGGTCAAATCGGATCTTTTTCCACTCAGCAATTAACTCAGTTTTTCCCTCCACATCTACCAACTCAGTTTTTAGTGGGTAAAACTTTTCTGAAGATTCCTTTGTCTGCCTAAATTCCAGACCCACCAAAGAGAACATTTTTTTCCTCCCCTCCATGTAATAGCAGAAAAGAGGACCAAGAATGTAACCACATCTAAACAGACCCTTTGCAAAATAATGGCTCTCTCTAAGAATCATTTAACTCCAAATAAAACTATTAAGAATTTGTTTCCTGATCCAATCATTCCCCCAAGTAATCATTTATTGCCCCTCAATAGTATTCCTCTTCTCCCTCCTCCCATAACCTGTTTTACCAGAATCTAAGCCCACCTTTTTTCTATAATCTCAAGATGGTATATAAGCTTGGGTACCTTATTGTGGGGAGGTCTTCATTCTGAAGGTTCTCATGTATAAATGTTAAATAAATTCGTATGCCCTTTTCCCCATTAATTAATGTGCCTCATGTCAGTGATTTTTCAGTGAGTCTTTAAGGGAACAAAGAACTTGGCCCTCACAACATCAAGATTCTGTTTCCCAGAAGGAACAAAACCAGTAAGCAGCCATCATATTGGAATTTTGTTACTTTAATATTTTTTTCTCCAAGTGTATTTTTCACAACTAGTCTAGTAAAGATAAGTTATTTATTCTGAGGACTAAACTCTGATTATTTAATCTTGCCCAAATTCTTATCTAAAGGGTCTGGTGAGTCATGCTCTACAAATCATAAATTCTCATTAGATGGGTGATATTTAACCATGTATATTGTGACTTACTTTCCAGCCTGACTCTAGCATAACATTAGAAGACAAGCAAGAAAATCAAAATATTTAACCCCAAAACATGGTTTTTGTTTTGTTTTGTTTTGTTTTTGTTTTTGCCATATTCTGAAATGACCCTATTCTTTGTGGGGGAAAATTTGTCTCTGTAAAGAATCTCTATTAATACAGCTAGATCTTTTTCTTCCAGACCCTCCCAATCCCAAAGAGATTAACTAAGATCTGAACAGGAAACATTTGTCATCTATTGTCTCTAAGGGAAGCCACTATAAGACTTCAAAAGAACTTTGGTTTCCACAGTCTTTATCTTAACCTGAACATTCCCTTTCTATCAATCCCAGGTCTTTGGACAAACTCAACCAATTTGTCAATCAGAAAATGTTTAAATTTACCTATAGCCTGGGAGCCCTCACTTTGAGTTTTCCCACCTTTCTGGACCAAATCAATGTATTTCTTAAATGCTTGATTGATGTCTCACGCTTCTCTGAAATGTATAAAACCAAGCTGCGCCCCAACCACCTTGGGCACATGTTCTCAGGACCTCCTGAAGGCTGCATCACAGGCCATGGCCACTCACATTTGGCTCAGAATACATCTCTTTAAATATTTTACAGAGTTCATCTCTTTTCGTCAACAACTCCTAACACCTAGCTGAAATCACCTTACAGAGAAAAGGCTTTTGAAGGACATGAAGAAAAAGGGGGCATATGGGATGTTAAGTGCCAGATGAAATTTAAACAGCTAAAATATAGGTGAGGCCAAAAGAGTACCAGGGTAAACAAGAACAGTAAAAGATAGAAAAAAATGAGGAAACAAGAACAAATTTGCAAATTTTGAAAACTTGCTGAGGATTCAAATAACTTTAACCCTGTAATTGGGTTGGATTGCTTTAAAATATGCTTTAAAAATATTACCACTGTCAGAGACCAGAATATGCCACTTCAAAATATGACTGTAAGAGACCAGAATATGCCACCCCAAAATACGACTGTAGGAGGCCAGAATATGCCACCTCAAATATGCCTCTTTGGCATAAGGATTACTTTGAGCTGATTATTTTGAGAAACAGCAGACACAGGAAAAGCTCTAAAACAGAGTAGAAGTTACCCTTTTATAATGGAAATTTACATTTATAAAGAAAATCTCTATTTGTAATGGTATCTCCTTCTCTGTACCAGGAAAATCAGGATGACTGTAAATCACAAGAGAGACTCGTCTATGGAGAAGGTACTGACTTTAATCTACATAGCAAAACGTATTCTTGTCTAATGTGCTTTTCTTGGTTTCCTCCCTGTAACTGACTTTGCCAACACCCTTCTTTCTTTGATTTAGCTAAAGGTGATATTTAGTCCTGAACCTAAGCCACCACTTTGAACTACACATTGCTCTGGGTATCTCCCATGTATATATGAAATATAAATGTTAATAAACTTGTTTGTTTTGCTCCTGTTAATTTGTCTTTTGTTACAAGGACCGCAGCCAAGAACTTATCAGGGTAGAGACAAAATTATTTTTTCCTTACTCATATAACTTATATTTTAATATGTACCACTAGCTGGCTGCAGGATCAATTTCTTCCAGTATAGATGCAAAGTTCAGTATTAATTTTCTCACTGTGTTGTTGTAGGAGTTATTAAGAAATTATTTTAGGCAGATAGAGAGGAAGAGGGCTACTTGGAAAGTTTTTATTTCCTTGAAAGCAGCTCCAGAAATGTTTCTTGTCTAGCAGGAAAGCCCCAGGTCTTAGAGCTGGGCAGGCAACCTTTGATATGCAAATATTAGCCATTAGAAACTGGGTCCACCCAAACATGGAAATTCCAGCTGTCTTCTTCCTTGCCCCCACCTATCCCCGCACATGTAGAACATCATGGTGCCCTGCATTTGCATATTAAAAGCCTAGGGTGGGAGGGCCAGTTTTGTTTTTTTGTTTTTTTGTTTTTTTGTTTTTTGCGAGTGACATGCCTGGTCAAATCAATCCCCTGAGCCCTATGCAAATCAGACACCACCTCCTCCCACCTCCTTATATAAGCAGCCACTTTTCCATTGCACAAGGGATTTCCTCTCTTGGTTCTGAAGCCCGCCTCCCTCTGTCTCTGTGTGAGGGAGCTTCTTCCTCCTTATTTGCCTATTAAACTCTCCGCTCCTTAAAACCACTCAATGTGTGTCCATGTCATTTTATCTAATTCGACTCGAGGCAAAGAACCCTGGTGATTCTCCACTCACTGGAGCCGTATCAGTGTGTACTGTATTTTGAACTCAAATTACAAACACACTGCTTCTTTTTTAAAAGCAAATTACATGAGACATTAGAAGTCAGTTCATGGGTTTACCAGTCTTTCAACCTTTGTAAGACTTCTCACCTTTGGAGCATGAACTCCCCTCACCATGCCACTGCCCAATGGGTTCAGCTTGCCCACTGGCCAACTGAGTAATAGAGAAAGAGTAATTCATGCAGAGCCAGCTGTGTGGGAGACTGGAGTTTTATTATTACTCAAATCAGTCTCCTTGAGCATTTGGGGATCAGAGTTTTTAAGGACAACTTGATGAATTGGGGAAGCCAGTGAGCTGGGAGTGCTGATTGGTCAGGTAGGAGATGAAATCATAGGGAACTGAAGCTGTGCTCTTGCACTGAGTCAGTTCCTGGGTGGGGGCCACAAGAGCAGATGTGCCAGTTTATCCATCTGGGTGGTGCCAGCTGATCCATCAAATGCAGGAAAATATCTGCCAAATATCTCAAGCACTAACTTTAGGAACAGTTTAGGGAGGGTCAGAATCTTGTATCTTCCAGATGCATGACTTCTAAACCATAATTTCTAATCTTGTAGCTAATTTGTTAGTCCTACAACGTCATTCTAGTCCCTGGGCAAGAAGGAGGTTTGTTTTGGGAAAGTGCTGTTATTGCCTTTGTTTTAAACTATAAACTAAGTTCCTCCCAGTTAGCCAGTCTATGCCCAGGAAATAACAAGGGCAGCTTAAAGGTAAGAAGCAAGATAGAGTCAGTTAGTTTAGATCTCTTTCACTGTCTCAGTCCTAATTTTGCAAAGGCGGTTTCACCCAGATGAACATTAAATGTCTTCTACTTCAAAGTACTTGAGTCTCTTTTCTGAACTTCTCACTTCGATTGACATTTTGTGCTTGAAAATCCCAAATAGCCAGTAGAAGTAAATTATCTATAAACAAATGAAAGACTGATCTTGGATCAAGCAATAGATGAAAGAGATAAGCTGTAAAACTAGAATGGCTTACAAAGAGAAGGCAAGCATTTAAGATCAGAGAACGTTGTGACACTATAAGAAGTTAATGAGAACTCCTAAAAGATGTAAAAATAACTGTCCCTACAAACCAAGGAAGATAAGACACCTAAGCAGCTGGCAAAGATTCTTTATTCTTAATTAATTCTCTATTTAGTTAATATGCTGAGTAGAAGGTTTTGCCACATGTCCATCTGTACTAGGGTTATTAAAGGAATATATGAGTTAATGAAAAAACAAAGGCTGTACTCTAGCTCTCTAGCTCACATTGTAAAAATCAAAACTTTATAAAATTTAATCTTTTAAAAAAGGGAGCCAACCTGTGAGAGGAAGGAAAGCATAGCCACCTTTTCCTTTTATTTTAGCTAATCTTATTTTATTTTATTGTAATTTAACAGCAAGATGGGCAGCTGGACTTAATGAGCAAATGTAGCTCATCGCTAGCAACAAAAATTCTCTCTTCCTTCCAGATTAAAATGGAGAGAACTGAAGCTTTTGCTATTTAATCGAATTGTTGGTTTCATGGAGATAATCAATGTTGTCAATAAGAAGCATCTAATACATGGCCATGAAAAAGTAAACAATACATAAGGGAGTAAATTACATTTCACTTGAAATGCTTGGATTCTGCTATTGCACTTTTTGTTTTTATCTTGTAAAACTGTTTGTGTACACTGCTGGCAGAGTACATATCATGATAAATCTTTCTCTACTAAACACACTTAGGGTTCCGGGACTTTGCATTTTCCTACCTGGAAATAGACTCCCTGGTTCCCCCTCCTTTCTCTTACCCCCTCCCCCATCTTTAATGCAACATCTTACCACCCTAGCATTTAACACTTCCGAAAGATGAATTATACCAGTATCTCCTTCAGTCAGCAAAAATACCCAGGCTATGTAACTAGAGAAAGACGCAGCTTTTACAAATGCCCGTCATCATATTTAGCACAAAGAGGTAACAGTCTTCTTAAATAATACCCTTACATTTCTCTTTTCTGTGACCTATGGACTTGAGGTTTAAGTAGTTTGCAGCTGAAGACTGTTAATTATCATCCTTGGCAATCATTTGCATTTATATAGCAACTTTTATAGGAGCAAATCAAATCATTAAAGCTATTATGCTAATGAATGCAAGGCGGTAAGTGTCATTACTTCCATGTACGTGGTGATTCAGTGAGGGTCTCAGAGGGGCCAAGAGAGGAGCCAATTAAGTTCAGGTCACCCAGGTACCTTCCCAGATTCAAATGGTTCCCATGGAGCTCAAGGACCTTAACAGAAATTCCCCAAAACTTTGTTAAGGTCACTTCTGAGCCTAATAAAAAAATTATTTTCTAAAATTGTTGGGAGGCTCTGATTTTACATTTGTGACAAATAAACCCTGTGTATCAGCCTGTATCTGGAGGAGTCCAGCAGTCTTTTCTTGTAAATATATATCTTCATCAAAAAATTCACAAATTCCATCAGAGGTGTGTTGTTCCTGACACTGAGGGACTAGATATTTTGCTTAATCAGGCCCATCAAATTGAGTCTTTGAAAGGTTTTAGAATTGTAGCCTCTCAAGATTAAAACCGACATTGAGGTTATCTGCTTTGATCCCCTCTGAATTTCCTCTATGGCAGTCTACCAAGAGGTCCACTAGCTTATATTTAATTCCAGATACACAGCCAAACAATCACTAATGAAAGAAATTCTGGGTGATAAGACAAAGTCTCTTATTTATTCAGCAGCTTTTAATAGATACTTATAAAACTCTACATAATGCCTTGCCAGTGCCACAGCCTGAGGATACAGCAAAAAACAAGAGAAACACAGTTTCTATCCTCAGGAACCTTTGCCAAATCCCTCTTTACCATGCTGTTAGGATTCCAAAACAGGTTGAGGAAGAATGATATCTGCCTTCCCTGAGCGCTACGCCTGAGAGGCTGGAAAAGTCTGCTGGACTACCTTTTTACTCCTGGTAATCACGTTCGAAACACTTCAACAAAACATTTCATTAAAAGAAAAAGTCATTTTCTCTGCCACTTGAACTTTTAAATCCTAAAACTTTCTCTGCTCAGCCCTGTGCTTACCTATGATAAACTGTTTCTGAATTCAGTAATTATTTGGGGGGCTGTTTATAAATACTATGTATAACAGCATTTTCTCCTGGCTTATAGGAAGAATACTGGTTCACATATTTTTCCCATTGCCTCAAGCATGGTGCCACCATCAGACATACTTTCTCCAAGTCAAAAATTGAAGCCTCAAAGTAACTAATAGCAAAGAAACATAACAACATTTACATTCTCAGTCTAGTAACTTTTTTTTTTTCCTGTTCTTTTCTTTCTTTCTTTTTATTGGGTTGTGGGGGTGGTGGGAATGGGTCAGACTACTGGATCTCCAAATAACTTTGGGAATTGGAATGAGATAATGCACACTCCCACACCGACATTTTTATTACACCTTCCCCCAGGCATTTGTTTGGGGCTCAGTGGCATTTCCCAAGCAATCGAAAACAATTAAATGATTATTGTTCTGGTCCTGTGCTACTTTACTAACTGTCACATTAAGATGACAGATGCTTTCTTATTTATCCAAGGGCAATTTCTTTCTAACAACTCAATAGAATTGTCTGAAAGATGAGATGGCAAGGTCATAAAGACAGGGGGAGAGGATGGCTATTCAGGTAGGGTCTAATGGAGTCTCCAGGATTCAGGATTTGGTCTTGCCAGACCTCAGATCACAATACCACAATACCACAAATATGGCATCTTGGCACGTTGAGCATCTTAAGCAGAAGGAAATCAAGAAATCCACAGCAGCAGCAAGGTTGGAACCCTGACTTTCTGCCTTTATGTCCTGAAGCAGGTCATAAAAGAAGCCTCTGACTACTTCTGCTGAAAGTAAATCAGAAGACCCTCGTTCCACAGGGTCTTTACTCTTCATCTAGAAACCAAGAAGAATCTGAAAGAACAGGCCTTAGTAAGTTCCTCCAGCTTATTAGAATTAGATCATACTCTTTGTCTTCCAGTCACACTTCTGCGCGACTATCCATAAAAGTAGGGTTTTCCATAGATATTTGGGTCTTTATTTCTGAACACTTCTATGTCATATAAAACTACTAAATAAATTTATATATTTTTTCTTATTAATCTGCCTTTTGTTGTAGAGGCGTCAGCCATGAACCTTGCAATGGGTGAGGAGAAAAATATATATTTTTTTTCTCTCCTACAGCCTTCAACTTTAAATAATTTTTTTTTCATACCCAGAGTTCACTGGGGCCTTGGGACTAACGTTGTTAGCCATTTCATAAGACATCAAAATATAAGTTGAATTTCTAAGCAGTAATTTTCAAAGGGAAATATAGCTTTAGCTGATTAGAATACTTATGTCTAAGATTTTAAGGGACCTATTGCTAGTGTCAGTGTTCACAGAAATAAATATTAGTCAAAAGGCTTGACTGTAAAAACACATGTAATATACTGAGAATAAAATAGAACAGAGCTAATGTGGTGGACTCTCGAGTTAGAAATCAGCAGTTTAAATCTCAGCATCACCAGTTGCTAACAATGAAACTAATTACTTTGCATCTCAATTGGTTTATCAGCAAAATTACTATAAGAATAGTTCCTAATTCATGTGAGAAACAAATGAACACAGAACACAGCTCTGAGTAAGCATTCAATATATATTAGATATGTTTCTGAAATTACAGTAAAAAGATTTGCACAATCTAAAACCATATTTCGCCCAAAGTCTGATGAACTCTCTGAGATCACAGTGGAATTTACTGCACTGGTGCTTCACAACTGGAGTTTACCAGATTCACATTCTTCTCCTTTGGGTAGCTTTATCTAAGTTTTCCCAGAGTCTTACCATTTCTCACCACACCCCAGGCAAACTTTTCGTTATTCTAAGACTCAGCATTTTTCTTAAGCCTCCTCCTGGTGACTACTCTTGTCTTCATTATTGGTTTGAGATGTTGTCAAGTTTTCCCCACTATGTATTTCCAAATCACCACTTAGAGTAAGACTTTTTTTAGAGATGGACAGTCTATTGATTAATGAGTGATTTGTACTAGGTTCAATTTAAAGCTAGATTTAAATTATTATCCAGAAACCAGTCTCTGAGAGCACTTGGGTTTGTAAAACCCCCTATGTGCTTACTAGAACTGGAATATTCTAGAGGTGTGTTCTCCGATAAGATAGTCACTTATTCCACTTGGCTGCTGAACATTAATCCATATTGAGCATGTTGTAAGTGTAAAATGCACCCCAGGTTTCAGACTTTAGTAAAAGAACAAAATGCAAACAATACCATAAATAAATGTTAGTATTAATTACATGTTAAAATAGACTATTGTTGATTTTTGGGTTCAACAAATACATAAATGATTAACTTCACTTGTTTCTTTTTACTTTTAAATTTTTAAAATTTTTTTTTTTTTTTTTTTTTTTGGTCAGGGGAGTCTTGCTCTGTCACCAGGCTGGAGTGCAGGGGCACGATCTTGGCTCACTGCATCCTCCGACTCCCTGGTTCAAGCGATTCTCCTGCCTCAGCCTTCTGAGTAGCTGGAATTACAGGCAGGTGCCACCATGGCCAGCTAATCTTTGTATTTTTATTAGAGACAGGGTTTCACCATGTTGGCCAGGCTGGTCTCAAACTCCTGACCTTGTGATCTGCCTGCCTTGGCCTCCCAAAGTGCTGGAATCACAGGGGTGAGCCACTGGGCCCGGCCCCTTTTTACTTCTTCAATGTGATTATTAGAAAATTTACAACTACATATGTGGCTAGGAATAATTTTGATATAATAAAAATAAATGAACAATGATGTTTATCATAACACTATTTTGCAAACAACCTAAAATATTCATCCACAGGGAAATGATAAGCTATATTAGTATACATCCACCCTAAGGAATGCCTTGTAGCCCTTTAAACTGAACATATCGATTACTATTTCTTTTAGTTAGCAACTGCTGCTTTCACTGCCCAGTTCTCATTCTCCCAAACCCCAATTTTTTCAGAAAAATTACCCTAATTTTCTCTGGAAAATCATTCGTTCATATTCTCAGTCTTTACTCTCTGAGCTGGTCCTACCTTTAAGATGCAGAAGGCAGGTAATCCAAGTTTGGCCAATTTGTGTCTTTATCCTCCAGCCTCAGTAATTTGTTCAAGAGTGGGCACTTGCTTGAAGTCAGTTCAGAGAAAATTTGGACTTTCAAAGAACTGGACTTGAAGGAAAGAAGACTGTTAAAGCCTGTTGATATTTGTAGCCAGTTGTCCTCTTCTCAGTGACCACCCATATGTGAAGTCAGTCCCATTGTTACAGTGTTACCAATGTACCACAATGTAGCAGTCTTTCATTGTGATGTGTCACCTGGAGTTCTTTGTCTCAAAACAGAGAGAATTAAGGAACGTGGACACAAAGGGTGAGGTTGGAGCAAAAATTTAATAAGTGAAAGAAGCTCTCTGCAGCAGAGAAGGGGACCAAACGGGTTGCTGTTTTTACAGTTGAATGCAGAGGCTTTTATAAGAAACTGATGGGGCCTGGATGTCTAATTTTCACAAGGCACAAAT